>NC_091460.1:146311202-146513702 GCF_027789765.1 Dendropsophus ebraccatus | reverse complement strand
TACTGTATGATAGTTTTATGTGATTGCTGTTACTGTATGATAGTTTTATGTGATTGCTGTTTCTCTATGATAGTTTTATGTGATGATTGCTGTTACTGTATGATAGTTTTATGTGATGATTGCTGTTACTGTATGATAGTTTTATGTGATGATTGCTGTTACTGTATGATAGTTTTATGTGATGATTGCTGTTACTGTATGATAGTTTTATGTGATGATTGCTGTTACTGTATGATAGTTTTGTGATGATTGCTGTTACTGTATGATAGTTTTATGTGATGATTGCTGTTACTGTATGATAGTTTTATGTGATGATTGCTGTTACTGTATGATAGTTTTGTGATGATTGCTGTTACTGTATGATATGTGATGATTGCTGTTACTGTATGATAGTTTTATGTGATGATTGCTGTTACTGTATGATAGTTTTATGTGATTGCTGTTACTGTATGATAGTTTTATGTGATTGCTGTTACTGTATGATAGTTTTATGTGATGATTGCTGTTACTGTATGATAGTTTTATGTGATTGCTGTTACTGTATGATAGTTTTATGTGATTGCTGTTGCTGTATGATAGTTTTATGTGATGATTGCTGTTACTGTATGATAGTTTTATGTGATGATTGCTGTTTCTCTGATAGTTTTATGTGATGATTGCTGTTACTGTATGATAGTTTTATGTGATGATTGCAGTTTCTCTATGATAGTTTGGTGATCAGAGCTTCTGATGTGTATGAGACCATATGGGAGCAGATAATCATAACTAGCATTGGGCGCTAAGGTTATAATAACTCAGCACTGATCTATAGAATAAGTCTATTTGCCTTCTAGTAGTGCTCTTTTCTTTCCCTTGTCCACCTATATCCTATGGGCGGCTCCTTCCTCGGTTACCTGATCTCAGGTGTTACTGTTCCTGCTTTTACCTTCTCTTCCCAGCATCCCATCTGACAGTATATTTTGTTATTTATGACTAGAGGATGGTAGTCACGGTGTGTGACGTTACCTAACTTATTCTATTTTATCCGTATCTTACTTTTACATATAACCTATTAGTAGAAAGGCCTCCGCACCGCTTCATGAGTTTTCCTGAAGTTTCTATTTCTTGCTGTTTGACACTTCTAAAAGAACAGTAAAGTTTGTTGCACCAATATTTATTCAGGATTTTCCTCCTATCACTTGCACAGTCTGGGGGAGAGTTGGATGAAAGACGCAAATGTGTATTTGCAGCGATTCATAATTATTCCAGTATATGGTAATGGATACTTTATGTATTCAGCCTTCCTTCATACACGTCTCTGTAACCTATGCAAATGTCCTGTGTGCCCGGATAAAAAATAGCGCCCCCCATGGGAGTTGCGGAGGGTCCTTCAGCATTAGCCGGAGTTAGTTTGGAAGGTGAAGGAGCTCCAGAATCCGGCAATATTGTGTAAACACAGGAAAGCATCCTTTATATGCATTGCTATAATCCTACCCCAGGCCTCTGTGTAAGAAAATTTTTTTTAGTGAGTGAGAGAATGGGAACTATTCAATAATAATAATAATAACAATAATAAAAAATATTAACATTATTAATTTTTAGTGAGAGAGAATGGGAACTTTTAAATAATAATAATAATAAAAATTATTATAAACATTATAAATTTTTAGTGAGTGAGAGAATGGGAACTTTTCCCTTAGTTGAGATCAGGATGTGAAGCAGCTGTCTGGGCCCAGTCCTGCCAGTCTGTCGCACTTCTGTTTTCTTCCTTCTATCTCCTTTTATTATCTCAGGATCCTGAGGAGCCTTTCTGATTTTTCTGCCTGGTTTGGTGGAATGACAGTCACTCTGGATGGGGGGAAGCACTTTGATCTATAGCTCTGCCTGCTTTCAGATGATTTGCTCCCTGGATCTGGACTCTCTCCATGCCCTTTCACTTCACTATCAGATAGGGACAGATAATGACTGGAGGTGCTACCAGATGCATAGTCCATCACTGTATCAGGGCTCTACACAGATCCATCATGGCTTGATTAGACCTTACTCTTTCCTGCTGATCCTGCTTCTTTCCTCTGGTAAAACTGCTGCATGCTTCTCTTTGCTACAATTCACTTTCTGATTTTTTGATATGTGCATGTAAATATGGAAGAGGATACTTGGCTTGAATAAGCAGCCATGCTCAAAAGTGGCAGAACGAAAGCTAAAACCTACAATCTAGACTAATTGGTGCTTACATAGGATGAAATAATACTGATATGAATATATATATATATATATATATATATATATATATATATATATATATAGTGTATGTAGGTGATATACAGTGGCTGCCATCAAGCTGTAGCCCTTGCAGATTATAAGCTAGAAAGCGTCATGTTGTACATATCTCTAATAGAAGAGGGTGTTATAGCTGCTTATTGTATTTTCTATGCCCAAGTGTCACTACGTAAGACCAGCTCTTATGTTGGATATGGTCTGAATTAGGCTCTCTTGTTATAGGACATAGGCTATTGGGATTTTTACAGCATTGGTAACTTACAGGACTCTTGTTCTTCCTCACCAACCATCATACCTGCTCAGAGATCACAGCATTTCTATATTCAGGGATTCACACTGAACAAAACTTTTGTATAATGGCCAAAATAACCGTCCTTAAGTCAGTCAGTCTTTGTCCGCCTCTCTAATCATAGTTGTAGAAGACATTTGATATGTTTGGACACAGAACCTCATAGGGTAAAGTGAATGTTAATCCTCCCCTAGAAATAATGTTTCTTTTGTATTTCATTTCATAATGTGCAGTTAAAATCTCAAGTTGCCATCATTGATTTCATGTAATATCGATGAAACGCCATTAATCACACATCGCACATTTCCATCCTCTTCTACACAGCAGACCCCTTGTATAATATAGAAATGAGGATTCATAATCAAGCTGCTCCATGGATTAGAATTATAGAGAGAAGATATGATTTCTAGCACTGGTTGTCATAATTATTTGTAAGATTTGTATTTGTACAATACAATATTGTTTCTTGCCATCCTTCAGCCTGTGGACTAGCTGCTGCTCATGGATCTCATGGTCACTTCCCAGGATCACTCAGGAAAGTTCCTCATAGCCCATTGTTTGTATTGGAAGACAACACCTTTCACACTACCTTTTGGCATTGTCATTATAAATAGTTTAATAGACTGTTGTTGTGACAGATTTAATAGTCTGATTAGGGTGATTTATTAGGACTTATTAATAATAATAATAATAATAATAATAATATATTTTTGTATAGCGCCAACAGATTCCGAAGCTTGTTTTGTTTAATTTCTTTTTTTACATACAGTACAGTACACATTTAAATAGAATAAATCAAAATACAAAGTGAATACAAGACCTGTTGGTTGGAGCTTACAGACTACAACTGGGAGTGACACCAGGCACAAGTGCTTTATTTGTCCACGGTCCGGCCATTGTACATAGTCTAAAAGAACAGGATGAGCCAGTCACACACCAATGTCTGACTGCAGGTAAAATGTATAAAGTGATATGGAATGAGGGAACAAGTTTAGGGAATGTCATAAGCCTGAAGACATGAGTCTTTAGGGCAGGCTTGAAACTGTAAGTATTAGATATAAGTCTGAGGTCTTTGGGTAGGGCGTTCCCGAGAACTGGTGCAGCACAAGAGAAGTCTTGGAGGCCGGAGTGAGAGGTTCTGATTATGGAAGATGTTAGGGTTAGATCATTAGCAGAACGCAGAGCACTGGAAGGATGGTAGGTGGAGTTGAGGGAGGAGATGTATGGAGGGCAGAGTTGTGGAGATAAGGGAGGAGATGTATGGAGGGCAGGGTTATTATTACATCTATGTAGACATATTCTCGAACAAAATAATTTTTTAAACTAAATAGTTTTGAAACTGGTTTAAAGAATCATTAGAAAAAGCTGTAAGAGGAGGATTAGTCAGGAGACAGGTAACCAGGTGTGTATGCAGGTTGTCGCTGGCCATCCAGGTAGAACCCACTAACAGAGAGGTCAAAAGTGAACAACTACTCAGTTAGTAGCCATGAATGTTTCTAGGCTTTATATCATATACATATATATATATATATATATATATATATATATATATATATATATAATTTTTTATTTGTCTTCATTTATAGTGTGCAATGTGTAGTCCATGTTTTAGCTTTTCATTGTGCATGAACATGGTCTTGGATGGGCAAAGACTCTGTGCATCTTTGTTTATAAAGAGTCAGTAAGGAATCCTCTGTGCGGGTGACTGAAGGTCCTTCTGTTGTGTGTTCCAGGACTTGCCCCAACTGATAAGACCCTTGTTGGCGTGAAAGTGCAATGCAAATTATGACAGCTACAACTCTCTGTTTTGTGTAACTTGTCAGTAGATTTCCTTGCGAGTCCATCCTCACCCTAAATCCAAGAGGTCACATTTATAGTGGCAGGCCTAGGCAGGGCCTAATTGATGAGGAGGGCAGAGACAGAATTTACTGTTCTGCTGGCTAGTTCTACATGGTTGTCCTGAAAGCATTAGGCAGTGGGAGCCCTTTCTCATGTAAAGGCCGACCCCAGACAGAAACTGGCAATCAAAGGAAGCAGTCACAGGAACCAGTGCAAGCAGCCTATTGATTTTCCTGTTAAGTCTAAGTAGTTTGTTGGATGGGTTATGGGTGACAGAGGCAGATATGTTGTTATTGATGAGTTCTAGAACGTTGGTGACATGACAGGCTCGTATTTCCCTCAGCTTTGACATTATGCAACAAGTAGTGTTTCATAAATCCAGACTTCTTCTACAGCCACAGCTGCGGCTGCTGCTCCTGGATGAACGGGAATATTTTAGCAGCAATGAGCCTGTAACTTTTTCTAGTAACTTTATGTGGAATTAATTGTCATTTCACTATAAATTTATACTATTTACTTTGTAGTTGCTTATTGCCTAATATAGGTCTAACACATATACTATGGCGTTTTCAGATTCTGTCAAAAGTTGTGCGTTTGCAAAAAAAAAAGTGATTTCACTGTTTTCCTTTTATAGTTCTGACTTCTTCTCTGCTTTGGTTTAAACGTAACCTGATATTAAAATTAAAATGCATCCATTTACCTTGTGACTTAGAGTTCTGCATAGCCGTGTATAAAAGTCTGGAGTTTATGCCATGAAGATAAAAAACAGCAACAGCTCTGCGCTTCCTTGAAATATAGGCGAGCAATTAAGATGTTTGGAGTGCACATAAACACAGCATGCACAAATAGTCCGAGGAAGGTTAGGTTACCGCAGGATGGTTTGGGTTTTACTTCACCCATGTTGCTCTGCATTTAATCAGAGTTCGCTGCCACAGCGGCACACCAAGAACACATTGCCGTTCCTAATCCGCTTTTAATTCCTGGTTTCCTTTTCCTGATTTCAATGCCTTAAAATAAGAGACTATAAAATGGCTCTTAAAAGTTGCGTGCATGTTATAATGGAAATCTTCATAGTTTTGTCTCCGCTGCATTTACCACTAGCGCAGCGAAACTCCTGTACTGCAATAATGAAGAACATGTCCCAGGTTAATTACAGTTTATTAGGGGGATATAATAAAAGAAATAGATAACATTTTTCTGAGTTATGACTTGTTTTGACATTTAAATTGGTAGAAGTCGTGTTTTTTTATTTTCCCTTGTTCTTAAGTGCAGCAAATTGCATGTATGTTAAAATAGTAAAAAAAGGAAAGAATTCTAGTTTGGAGTTCTTTATCATTCACAGATAAAACAAACAATAAAAAAAAAAATAAAAAATAAATAAAAACGCGCTACCTCTTTTCCCATTGATACTGATTTTCCAGCCCACCTCTGTGTCAGGGGTAAATAGCACACTCACTTTTGATTGACTTGTAAGGGGGAAAAAAAAGGTAAAACAAAATGAAATAAAGCAGAAGACGAAATGTTTTGAAAAACTTCCCTTAAATAATTCCCGTTCTGGTCTCTTGTTTAACATTGCCTGTGATGTTACCCAGGGCCGCTTCAGAGAGAGCTGCCGTGTTCGGAAGCTGCACTGGCCGGTCAAGGTTCTCGCCTGGAGTCATCTGTAACATTACATGAGCATATCCCTTGAAAAACCTTAGTAAGGTTTAGTAAACATGAGTGTTATTTTATTCCGTGTTTTTTTTCTGACACTTCTTTCACTGTGCCTTGTCTAGCACCAGAACAGATTGGATACGTGTAATGTTTACTCTCTGTATCAATGCCTCCCAAATTATGGGGCTTTCCCGCTCAGGGTTAGATTAAAGGGAGAGCACCTGTGGAAATAGGTGCCGACACCAGAACTGCAGGATCAGACTGATGATGCTAATGCATACTGTATAGAGATGAGTGAACCGCGAGCACTCTCTGGTTTGTTCAAACTCAACGCAGCATTTGGTAAGCTGTGGCTGAAGAAGTTTGATGCAGCCCTAAGGCTGCCTGGAAAACATGGCTACAGCTATAGGCAGTATCCATGTTTTCCAGGACTCCCCCATTCAACCACAGACACTGGTAACCAAAGGCTGCACCCCCTGCTTGGCTCATCTCTAGTGCTGAACCCGCATACATCTGTGCCTTGCTGTAGCAACAATGTAATATTGGGTATAGTGAATGCAAAATTACAACTCCCAGCATGCAGCAGATTTAGATTCACAGATTCAACAGGTGGAGAGCCCAAGGTTGGCGGACACAGCGCTATATAACGCTTTGTTACCCAAAAAACTAAATTATCCTGAACTAGGAAATTACAGGTAATAAATATATACGTGTATAGGAAGCAAAATCCAACAAACAACCTAGAAATATTACAGGAATCCACCAGTCTACTACCTGCACTGTCATAAAGGAAAATTAATGCAATGTAAAAAGGATTTGGCTGTTTTTAGGACCTTAGTACATGACCCAATGAGCAGTGTAAGCGAGCACTGATCTCCTTGATTGGCATTCGCTTATGAAGCCTATCAGGCAGCTCAACCCTCATATAGCAAGCCCTTGCTTTCAGATAGAAAATAATAAAGTTTATACCCGGGCTCCCCTATGTCCTGGTGCCTTTTACCCATGTTTCCTGCTCCTCACCGCCGCCTCGGGCACTTCTGGCCCTGTCTCTACAGTGACAGACCGCTCAGTCAATCACTAACCAAGACTGGACAGCACCACGGCCAGTGATTGACTGAGCAGTCTATCAGTACAGACACAGGGCCAGAAGTGTCAGAGGCGGCTGCAGGGAAGCCTGGACAGGTAAGTATATACTTTATTATTTTACTTGCAGTGTGATCAGCTGTCGGCCGTGCATCACTGCTACACCTCGTAGGTCAATGATTTTATAACTTGCTGAAAGATGAAGATCAGCCGATGATTGTCTAGTCAGCTGATCATTGTCTTTATTACACAGAGCGCTAATTTGCTGAGTCTGCCTGACCTGGCAGAATATCGCTCTGTGTAATAGGGTCCTAAGGCTCTTGTGAGTGATAGGAAGACACACAGTGACACCACCTCCTCCTCACAAAGTGGTCTACACAGCAGTCACCCCACTAACAGAAGCCTAACTAAATACCCCGTGCTTGGCCGCCTCCATCGAGTATGTTCAGCCTTTGGGCATTTGAGGTTGCCGGGGTTCCTATTGGGAGAGAGATGGAACTTACACAATGGATATTCCATCTAATTACTGGGTTCCTGCATCGGCCATATGCAACGCTCACACAGAAAACCTGTCCTGATGTTGCTGGAACATTACAGCCCTTTGGCTTTTGTCTTGTCGTAAAAAGATTGATCTAAGTCATGAAATATATTAAACGCTGTTACAGAACGTTCATAGATGTCTATTGAGATGTAATGCATAGTAATATTGTAAATAAAATTAAAAAAAAAACACAACCATCAATCTTTACCAGTCTGTGGACATAGCGATGAACCCTCCTGCCTGCCCCCGGAGACCAGAGTTACCCCACCACCACCACCTGTATTCAGCATGTCATTCAGACGCTTTATTCCCCAACAATGGAGAATGACCTGATAAAACTGGTAATTCCTACCAAGTGTTCCTCAGGTATAGTGTACAATCAGCAATGTATGATAGTTTGTTCAGTACGGGTTATCCTGGCCATACACACAAACCCTGTGGTATCCCATGTAACCTCTATCCTATGACATGTCAGTCGTTTCTCTTACTTACAGATGCTTGTTATAGGGAATGGTCTTTGGATATTGATCAGTGACCAAATTCTGTCTCTTTCAGTTTCCAAATATTAGCAACCTTAACATTTAGGGGGACATCACAGAAACCATTATGAATATAGAGCAATTTATTTATAACCTGTTATTATTCCTGAAGACGTGTCCCTACAATAATGACATGAGAATGAGAGAACTACATGGTCTGTAGTATAAGACTGATAGAGATACATGCTCTGTAGTATAAGTCTGATAGAGATACATGCTCTGTAGTATAAGTCTGATAGAGATACATGCTCTGTAATATAAGACTGATAGAACTGCATACATGCTCTGTAGTATAAGACTGATAGAGATACATACATGGTCTGTAGTATAAGGCTGATAGAACTATATACAGTACATGCTTTGTAGTATAAGACTGATAGAGATACATACATGGTCTGTAGTATAAGACTGATAGAGATACATGCTCTGTAGTATAAGTCTGATAGAGATACATGCTCTGTAGTATAAGTCTGATAGAGATACATGCTCTGTAGTATAAGTCTGATAGAGATACATGCTCTGTAGTATAAGTCTGATAGAACTATATACAGTACATGCTCTCTAGTATAAGACTGATAGAGATACATACATGCTCTGTAGTATAAGACTGATAGAGATACATACATGCTCTGTAGTATAAGTCTGATAGAACTATATACAGTACATGCTCTGTAGTATAAGACTGATAGAGATACATACATGCTTTGTAGTATAAGACTGATAGAGATACATGCTCTGTAATATAAGACTGATAGAACTGCATACATGCTCTGTAGTATAAGACTGATAGAGATACATGCTCTGGAGTATAAGACTGATAGAGATACATACATAGTCTGTAATATAAGACTGATAGAGATACATGCTCTGTAGTATAAGACTGATAGAGATACATGGTCTGTAGTATAAGACTGATAGAGATACATGCTCTGTAATATAAGACTGATAGAGATACATACATAGTCTGTAATATAAGACTGATAGAGATACATGCTCTGTAGTGTAAGACTGATAGAGATACATGCTCTGTAGTATAAGACTGATAGAGATACATACATGGTCTGTAGTATAAGACTGATAGAGATACATACATGGTCTGTAGTATAAGCCTGGGTTCACACTACGTATATTTTAGTCAGTATTGTGGTCCTCATATTGCAACCAAAACCAGGAGTGGATTAAAAACACAGAAAGGCGCCGTTCACACAATGTTGTAATTGTGTGGATGGCCGCCATATAACAGTAAATAACGGCCATTATTTTAATACAACAGCCATTGTTTGCCATTAAATGACTGCCATCCACTCAATTTCACCATTGTGTGAACATAGCCTTTCTGTGTTTTTAATCCACTCCTGGTTTTGGTTGCAATATGAGGACCACAATACTGACTGAAATATACGTAGTGTGAACCCAGCCTAAGACTGACAGAGATGCATGCTCTGTAGTATAAGACTGATAGAGATACATACATGGTCTGTAGTATAAGACTGATAGAACTATATACAGTACATGCTTTGTAGTATAAGACTGATAGAGATACATGCTCTGTAGTATAAGACTGATAGAGATACATGCTCTGTAGTATAAGACTGATAGAACTATATACAGTACATGCTCTCTAGTATAAGACTGATAGATACATACATGGTCTGTAGGCCTCACATATGCAAATACACAGTGCTTTTATTATAATATCATAGTCAATTGTTTAGAAATGCATTTAATGTATCTGTAGCCTTTTTATCAGTCTTATTCTTACTTTCTTTCACCTTCCTTAGTTGTTTCCATGTATGTAAATGCAAGTTTACAATAAACTGGACATACAGATAGCACCATAGCATCTAACTAAACTATTTTATAGGACTGAACCCATGCTGTGAATATTCACATAGGTCAGACTAAATAAAATTACTCAAATTAAATATTTGCATGTTTTCTTGCAGGTTTCTGAAGGCTTTCATTCTGTTGTATCATTCTTGGCATAAGTTTGAGCTTTGTACATGGAATAATTAATTTCTTATCAGATTTTTTTTTTTTAAATCCGATTTAAAAAAAAAGTTTGACTGTCTGAACGGATCATGAATGTAAGGGAGTATGAACCGAGTCCAACTCATTCTACATGAAGACAGATATAACACAAAAACACTGCTCATTCTGGGAAGAGCTTTTATAAAGACACTAGAGAACAAGAGGGAAGAATCTACAGTGTTTTGGGGGAAAGATCAGACGCAAGGTGAGAAATTATAACTTCACTGAAAGAGTAGTAGATGCTTGAAACAAACTTCCAGCAGATGTGGTTGAAAGTAAGATTAACATATACTATAGCTACCATAAGGAAAATAAATATAAGGGCAGATTATATTCTCAATAATAATCCCTGTTTCTACATGAACTGCCCCCATATTGTCTGGCCATAGGCCCGCTAGTATTCAGATGGTTAGCCACAACTATATATAAGACCTGGGGATGGAAGAAAGCCGTCGCCGCTCTGCAGATATTTTTGTGTTACGGTTGAATCGCTCTTTAAATGTTTTTACTGTACTGATAAAATAGTGACTTATGTTCTATAAAGCGAGGTGAAGAAAAGGTTATGCATTTAGACGCTCTTCCTTTCCTTCGGTTCTCATTGCAGCAGACATTTCATCTGTCATTGGCCCAAATGGAAATCTACCCTGGTACTGTGCACGGCCCCACAATAATGATGACAAAGCTCGGCCAGAAACGGTATCGGAAGAAAGATTGTGGATGTAAATAATCTTCCACCTCGGCCTGACAGCATTGCTATAGGGAACTTCTTGCTAAATGACAATACCCAGATGGAAGCTACTGCTGTTTGTTACATTGCTAATATTTATTGAGCTTTTCACATAGTACATGCAAATCTCATGACATTGTGACCTTCCCTGCTCTCCCCGTGACTATCGTGAGTGATGATGCCAGATCCCCAAACTACATCATTTATTTATTTTTTTAATGTTTTCTGTCTGTGCTATTTTTACTTTGTCCTTTCCTTTGCATACGTGGAGATGTTTTCATCCTCCTGTAGTGTTATAACCTTGTTTGACTGTGTCATAGTCCCCGGGAGCATCAGAGAATAATCCTGCACAGTGAAGGGGAGACAAATTAAATTTTCATGAAAGAAAACCCTAATCAGCGGTGACAGTGGAAGAGAAAGATGATTGCCACTTGGTCATTGTGCAGAAGCACTTACTGTAGATTTGGTGTCAGAGCTTCTGTTAATGATGACTAATGTCTTTCTCTGAACAAGTGCCTTCTCCCCCTGCTGCCGCAGCCGCCATCCAGGGAGGCCGAGCACAGAGGTTGTGCCTGGAAATAGACGGCATGTGCTAAGACAAAGGCCACTGGCACAGTCTGCACGCTCAGCTAGATTTCTGCATTGCTGATTCCTATGAAATCTCACACCGCTAATGTCATATAAACCACGTAACAAACACGTTAACCTTCTATTCTAAGACGAAAAAATTGCCTGCGTTCTTTTCTTACTTTTATTGCTAAGCATTTATTTCTTTAGACCTGATATCTGTAGATGTTGCTGCACCATAGCCTTAAAAAAAATTAATATATTTTTTATTGTGCTTTTGTGATTTTTATTTACAACAGTCCGTCGCCTCCTATTTGTCAACTTACTTTTTTTTTTTTTTTAAAAAAGACTCATTTACAATCTGAGAATCCAAGACCTTAGCGTCTTTTATTGAGGAGGAAGTAATCACATAGGCATAAAGTTCTTATTGGGGAATAGATGATTATAGCTTATGTAGCAGGCTGTGCGGTCAGCAATATAAGGAGGGGGGGAGGGGGATCTCCCTGTTGAGAAAGCATCAGCACTGTACATGCTCCAGACATGAACTCATAATTGTCGCTGGAATTTTTGCCTAATCTAATCGTGGCTGTAAGCAGACGTGGATTTCGCAGAGGCCGGTATTTTACAGCAGCATTTCTTTTGTAATTCTGTATTTATGTTCTAGAAGGCCGCTGCTGACAATGCTGCCGAGAACAACAAAAATCTCTCCTTGCCACTCGCGCCTTCTAATTCTCCTGATGTGAGACCTTTTCTGTTACTTGTCATATTTCTCTAGTACATCTTATTGGTGTGACAAGCCTGGAAGAGCTGGAGAACACAGATGTCGTCGCAGGCAGACAATACTAATTACACTGGGATTTTTTTTTTTATCCCTCGTGTCTGCATGAAGCTGTGCCGAGGCTTGACCACATGCGTGCAGCCTTATAAATAGCCCCATAGTCCCCTCCTGCTGACTTTTACTGTATTGGCAGTAAAATGGTTTTTACCCAAGTCTCCTTTAATAATGCATATAGTAAAACGCTAATGTTGGGATGAATGCCATAGTCCCTCTTATATTATTTGCTATCTGTCTAACATTACCTGTACTGTAATAAAACGACTGTTTATCGGCTGCATTATAACATCCTCGCTGTTTATTTGCTGCTTTCACCAGCATTCCCCTGCAGAGCGTTGCTTTGTTTCTGGGGGTCTGTACGGGTTAATTTGGGGTTACTGCGAGGCTGAAAGGTTGGGAAATGGAAGAACCAATAATGTTTGCCACAGATGCTGATAACGCTGATACAGGAGCAACTTTATCAGAGATGTATTATGAGATAAATCTGGAGTCTCTGCCGTGCAGTTATAGTAATTATGACTAATGAAGCGTCCAGTCTGGATGAAATGGCATGCCCACAGGGACCGTGTCCACTCACTTGTGACTTATGCAAGCTGAACGCAACATTGCGGCTGCTCTACATTCTCTTCTCTAGCTGCATTGTGGGGTTTGGAGAAATCATGGAGATAGGGTAAAATATATCGTAATATGTGTCGTAAAAACATTGAGTGTATTCTGAGGAGTTACACATCTATTTTCCTGCTAATTTGCACTGTTTGTAATTGGATTTAGCTGTACATTTCCACAGACAGACATTTTCAGGGGTGAATATATATATATATATATATATATATATTTTAGTAATTTTCTTTAAATGTATCTTTTTATTTCTTATAAACTGCACTTATACAGTTGCATAATAGATGACATGTTAAACATAGTAATATATATATTTTTTTATTAGTTACATGAAATACCTAGTACTAAAATTAAATCAAAATATAAAAATAAATTCTAAAGCACACAGCTTAAAGGACACGACTATAATAGTTTGGTAACAGACTCCTAGTGAATACGTTATTTTGTCCTTGATCTCTGGTACTGCAGACTAGTGTCTTGTGCTGCCCTGTCTGGCTTTAGACCTACATTCAGCTACTGCAGGACTTGTCTTACAGCCTTGCTATAATCTTATTTTGCTACAGAGGAGCATATAACATGTAATTAGAGTTTTAATTTAGCATTCATCTCATTTAAAACATTTTAGAAAATCTAGGTTTAAATATTAATACTTAACCTGGCATCATAAGCCTTCGGGTTCATATTATTAAAAATAGAGAGAGCACTGGACGGTGGATTACATCCACGCTGCTTGAAATATTGTAAAGGTTTCTCTTTGTGTGTATTATCTGCTGTGTAATCAGAAACACAGAGTCTGTTTCTCCATCGAGTCCCAATCACAGCGGGAAAAACCCAATGTCTTCAAGAATAATTTCTTACCTTCTGATTGTATGGAGATGGCAGAATACCTTGCATTTATGGTACACTGGCTGTGCATATATTTGTGGGGCAGCTCTATCACAGTATTGTGGCAGTCCTTCATTTTAATATTAGCTAATATACACATTTAAGCATTTTATCCCATACACTCCAGATTTTGGCTTTTGCTTTAGTTTAACATTTTTTAAGTCAACATTTTTTAAGTCTACTTTTCCTATTCTTGTGTTTTTATTTTTTAAGTATTTTTAAATCTGGAAGTGCTTATTCCCAATCTGCAGCTGTAGTAGTTTACAGGCCGTTATATATATATATATATATATATATATATATATATATATATATATATATATATATATATATATATATAAATATATATATATAATGTGTGTGTGTTTTTACCAAATTAAAAATTGGAACTGCTCAGGAAGTCTGGAAATTCAATTGAAGCCGTGTTGTATTTGTGTAACTCTGCATCTGCTAGGCTACAATTTATGGAACGCCCTCGGTTGCATGCATATCTTGGCTGAGCTTTCTACACTATTTTTTACTTCTGAATTATGCTAGCTACAAAAATGGGCACAGAACAAGAAGTCTTGGCCTGTATTACCAGTCTCTAACATATCCTTGTGGCTTCCTCGTCTTATGTGTGAAACAACATTTGAACCCTTTTTCTAGCTATTTAAAAAAAACAAAAAAAACATCACTTAAACTGTAACTTACTTTTCTTAATGTAAATGGACTTTGAATCTGTATCACAAATTGTGACTCTCCCTTGAACTCTTCACACCTCTACATTTTTTTTTCACTATTAAAAGTTTCTCTTTTTCACCATAGATTTTTTTAAAGGGTTCTACTGAAATATATATATATATATACACACACATAGTAGGAGCTCTTATATTAGTGTGTATGTGTATATATATATATATATATATATATATATATATATATATATATATATATATATGTTCTTATTTGCCAGCAACCTGATATACTAGTGCAGAAATGCATAAAACAAGGTGTGCGCGTGCCAGTAGGCTGTTAGCCTTTACCCAACTGGCAGCCATAGATGGAGACAGTAAAGCCTCCAATGGAGCAGCAGGATATAAATAAATGTTGATTTCCGTCCCAGTCTGAACTTTCCCCATGGTCTGGTCTTGTTTACTTCCCATTGCAGAGTTTGGGCTTCCCAAGATGGCCGAGCTGAACACCTATAGGAGTTGCCTTTCTTGGGTCCTAACAGTGGCTCCTAGGGCGCAGACATGCCCAAGATGTACAGTAGGCCTGATTTGTTTAAAGTGAATCTGTCACCACCTTAGCCCAGCACGAATGCCTTTGACGGTGTCCCTTCCTTTCTCTTAGTGCGGTTTGGCGCTGTCATTGCTGTGGTGCTCATATGCGATTCGCTTTTCTCACCACATGTGCCACAGCAATAGCCATGCTGACCTCTAGTGAAGAAGACTGATGTGAGATTTGAAACCAAGAACTTGATGAAGGCCAGGCCAGGGATGAGAGATGAGGGCAGTGAGGTGTAGCAGGCCTAGGGCACAGGATCCCTAAGCCCCGCCTCTCTGACACACTCAGCACACATTAGATGATTTTTATGAAAATAAAGATTTGCATTAACATCCAGACAGTCACAAGATAAAAGCATGAAAGCATGGATTAATGCAAGTAGGTACCAAATAGCAAGAAGAAAAACTTACTATTAAATAACTGAAACTGTTGCAACTTGTAAAATCAATTCCAGGGGGTCCTGGAGCCTACAAACCAGCGCTTTTGGGGGCACGGTGAGAGGTAAGTAGCAATTGTTTATTATGCCCCCCTACCCATGTGCCCACCTGCTGGCAAATTATTATTTTCATGAACTTCTCTGTTAATTTTCAAAATTAATCCCAATACAAACAAGGATTCTAGGACCCAAAGACAAAACAGGACTGGGCAGTGCTGACCTAAGCCTAAGCATTTTCATTCACGTAGCCTTAGACGGGATTGGTTTTTGAGTTATAGTTTTTTTTGGTCCCTTTTGTGGGTACATATTTTTATTGTATACCCTTGCCAGAGACAAAAGCACAAACTAATATTTTTAGACAGTAAAAAAAAAAAATCTTGGGATTTTAAGGGTTAAACAGCCAGGATCTAAGGTTTCTGATAACAGGCACAACAGAAAGCTGTCATTCACTGCCGGGCTCCTGCTGTTCATTGCATATGCCTTTGCAATATAGGACGAACCTGGATGTCAGAGGGCGTTTATGTAAGGCAATGTATGCACAGCATGTTGATGTCAGAATGTTATATAGATTTGATTTACGTCTATTTAAAAATCTCTTGTCTTTCAGTACTTGTCAGCTGCTGTATGTCCTGCAGGAAGTGGTGTATTCTCTCCACTCTGACACAGTGCTCTCTGCTGCCACCTCTGTCCATGTCAGGAACTGTCCAGAGCAGTAGAGGTTTTCTATGAGGATTTGCTGCTGCTGTAGATAGTTCCTGACATGGACAGAGGTGGCAGCAGAGAGCACTGTGTCAGACTGGAGAGAATACACCACTTCCTGCAGGGTATACAGCAGCTGATAAGTACTGAAAGACTGGAGATTTTTAAATAGGAGTAAATTACAAATCTGTATAACTTTCTGAAACCTGCTGATTTGAAAGAAAAAGATTTTTACCTTTTTAAGAAGAGACTCATACATGCATTTTTTGTGGCTTTTGTGTCTATAGGAGTGGATCTAAAAAAAAAGGAATAGTACAATGTAAAAACATAGTGATCTTTCCATCTTTGCTATCCCCTCCTGTGTCTGGCTAATCCTACTGCACATGTCACTACAGCCCAAAGAGATTCCGCAGGTTCAGAGCGCTCTGGTGCAGCGGGGGCATTAGAGAGACTGTTTTATTGTCCTACTAGTTTTCTCACCACTTTTATGATATCAGGAAATGTAGTTGTATATTTCCTATTAATGTAACTTTTTAATCTCAGTGCTGCTATAACTTTGCTGCGTCCGTGTCGGGGAAAAATATTACTGGTGGACAATGTGTAGTAAAATATTGCTGTTCTGCCACTTAGTCTGATTTCTCAAGTTGATCATCAGAGGATTAAAGTATTGGTGCACAGCCCCCTGATTTACCTCCTGGCAGGTTAGGCTTTTATTGTCGCCTCCGAAATCCCTGCTTTGGGATAATAATTTTCATACTCTTGATGTGTGAAAAAATGTGAGCTTGGAGGGGATATTTCATGTTGGAATTGGAAATGCACATTTGTTGTCCAAAAATGACGGCTGTGCTGTTATAATGTTCAGGATTTCAGAATGTTAAAATATCTTAAAGGTGCGTTCACACGTACAGGATCTGCAGCAGAGTTTATGTTGTGTTCAGTCACAATAATATCTGCAGCATCAAATCTGCTGTGTATCCTGTACGCGCCCTTAGGCCATGTTCACATGTTTTGTATAACTCACGGCCATTGTTGCAATTTGCAACAACGGCCGTTAATTATACAAAGCACATGTTCTATTGTAATGAATGGAATCCTGGCCGTAGCCTATACACATAATATACGCTCCGGCTGGGATTTCATCTGGCCGCAAAAAAAACTGACATGTCAGTTTTCTGCGACCGCAGAGAACCTGTCAGTTCACACAATGGAGTGTGCGACGGGTGCCGCACGTTCCATTGTGTGCAGTGGTGAATTCGAATGTGGGCGCACACGCATGCGCCGACATCCGAATTCAGCAGGAGTAGAGATCATCAGGCCGATACTGCAGATCTTCAGTAACACTGGCCTATCTGTGATCCCTCTCCGGCTGGGATTTCATCTGGCCGCAAAAAAAACTGACATGTCAGTTTTCTGCGACCGCAGAGAACCTGTCAGTTCGGCGGTCCCGGCCTGTGATTGGCTGAGCGGCCTACCAGCTGACAGGCTGCTGTGACGCTAGAGAGCGCGGGACCCCCGGGAGAAGCGGACGGCAGGAGCAGCCCTGGAACGTGGATGGGTAATGTATGCAAGTTTAGCAAGGGCTGCAAGGACATCGGTAACGATGTCCTTGCAGCTCTTGTCAAACGATTATCGGGCCGTGTAATAGGTCCAGTAAACGAGCAACGATCTAGCAGATCGCTGCTCGTTTACAGGTATTATCGGGCCCTGCTCGGCCCGTGTAATACCACCCTTAATGTGAACATGGCCTCAAGGCATATTCTAATCTCCACTAACACAGTTATACATATAGGGCTCATTAAGTCAAATATTTTTACAAATAAATTTTTTTAACAAACTTGCCTCTTCCTCCTGATATGCTGCTATTTCCTTCCCATTTTGACAGCTCGTTATCTAGGTTACCGACCACCGCTCTGCTCTAAAAGCAGTAGTCTAGCTGATGTGTATATATATATATACCGTGGTACCTTAGTTCTCGAACTGCTTGGAACTCACTGTATTTTCAAGAAAAGTTTGCTTTGGTTCTCAAACTCTGCTCGGTTCTCAAACATTTTTCAGGTCCCCAGTCTTGAAGTACTTGGTATGCGAGCGAGGATGGTGGGTTGTACGTGGTGAGTTTAGCACTGAAGAGGTTTCTTATACAGTACAGTACTGTACAAGACTGCTGGAGTGCATATACAGTGCAGTAGTAGTACAGTCAGTGCACCACCATCTCCCATACATTACTGTACAGAGTCCTGCCTATCAAGCACTGTAAAGGATGAGTGAGGAGTTGGTGACTTCTGTACTATAATGGCTGGTTTTGTTGAATCTTTATTGTGTATAATTTCCTGTACAGTATAATGATGCTATGTACTGTAGGGAATAAACTGGACAATGGGAGTGAAAATATGGAGAAGACAGGTTTGCTTTGGCTGCCTATGCCTGCGCCTGAATCATGCATTTGTGTGTATCCGATTTTGCAAAAATGGATAGAAAAAAAAAACGTAGTGTGAACCCAGGTTTAGGGGGATTATTAGGTGTGTACTCTGAAGGGTTACTCCGACATTGTGTAAAAAAAAAAAAACCCCAAAAACAGGTAGGTCCATACAATACAGATCAGCAGCGGCACACACCAATCCATAAAAGCGATGCTTGATTTTGGATCAGATACAGAGCAACAAAGCTGAGCTGAGCACCAGTGAGCAGTGACCCAGCCCTGGACCACGACTGTGACGGTGAGCTGCCTATTATTTGTGTCGGAGTGCCCACTCGCTCTCTTCATGTTGTGTTAAAAAAAATAAATAAAAGGGCTGAAGAAACATATAGCATGGCTCAGTTTGTCTGTCCTAGTTCTGATACCACTAATATCCATCTGTACTTCCTGATTTTATTTATTAATTGAGCAGTCACTCAGTACTACAATTTCCTAAAATGCATCACCTAGGTAGGTCAGCAACGGGGAACCTGTAACCCTCCAACTGTTGCAAAACTGCAATTCCCATCATGCCCGGACAGACAAAGCTTTGGCTGGTCATAGATGGTGACATCACTCAGGACAAGATCCAGCCACAACTCCTGAGACATCAGAGGATAATGTGTTCTAGAGAGAGAGAGAGAGGGGGGGGGGGGGGACCCGGAAGCTGGATACAGTACAACACCAAAAATTACTGCACAGTTCCTGTCAGCTCTCGGATACCAGTAGTTTGTGGTTATGCTATATCAGTAAGTTATACTCCTTTAAGAAGGCTCTGTGACACTTCCAGTGTTTAGGCCATATAGCAAAGCTAGTAGTAAAATCCAAAAGAACAAAAAAGAGATACTGTCCTCGCGCAGACCATATATGAAATCTTTTAGTTTAATGGTACATAAATATCCATAGGTAACGCGTTTCGAGAGTCTTATGCTCTCTTTATCAAACCTCCAGGATGATTAAAAACAATACACAGATCGAAGTCCATATATACCCTCATACATATGTCAGGCCTGCCCACATACGGGCCGCAACGGAAGTCCAGTCACAATCTATTGCATAACAAACTATACTACAGTCACATAACCCAAATGTGCATCGTGTAGCTGTGGCATATCGCATGATTCAAAGTGCATAAATACATAAATAAATAAAGATACATCTCATAAACTCACCATGCGCTCCCTCATAGCGTCTCTCCGGGACTCTGCGTCGGTCAAGGACCTTGGCGCATGCGCATTCTGGTCCTACTCTCCTAGGCAACCGGAGACGCTAAAGGTCCTATGTGTATTAATCGGAAGAGGGAGAAGGGTGGAAAGGAATTGCGTAAACCCCTATTGTTCCAAAAGAACTCAAACGGAACAGTATATAGTCCTGTATATTACTATGTTAGATAAGCGTCCCGTATTAGCTTTTAACAGCCCGGGGAATAAAGTTTGTAGTAATGAAATGAATGAATATTGCAATCCCCACTGACTGTCCTACATGGAGTGCACATATAAAGTGCATATATAAATGGATAGATAAATAAATAGATAAATACATACAAACTATGGGTATACAATACATATATATATACACACACACACATATAGGAAGATTGTCAGCTAAAGGGTAGAATTCACCACGCTACTATAAATATATACAACTTTTAGTCCTATGTCTGTATATATTTATAGTAGCGTGGTGAATTCTACCCTTTAGCTGACAATCTTCCTATATGTGTGTGTGTGTATATATATGTATTGTATACCCATAGTTTGTATGTATTTATCTATTTATTTATCTATCCATTTATATATGCACTTTATATGTGCACTCCATGTAGGACAGTCAGTGGGGATTGTAATATTCATTCATTTCATTACTACAAACTTTATTCCCCGGGCTGTTAAAAGCTAATACGGGACGCTTATCTAACATAGTAATATACAGGACTATATACTGTTCCGTTTGAGTTCTTTTGGAACAATAGGGGTTTACCCAATTCCTTTCCACCCTTCTCCCTCTTCCGATTAATACACTTAGGACCTTTAGCGTCTCCGGTTGCCTAGGAGAGTAGGACCAGAATGCGCATGCGCCAAGGTCCTTGACCGACGCAGAGTCCCGGAGAGACGCTATGAGGGAGCGCATGGTGAGTTTATGAGATGTATCTTTATTTATTTATGTATTTATGCACTTTGAATCATGCGATATGCCACAGCTACACGATGCACATTTGGGTTATGTGACTGTAGTATAGTTTGTTATGCAATAGATTGTGACTGGACTTCCGTTGCGGCCCGTATGTGGGCAGGCCTGACATATGTATGAGGGTATATATGGACTTCGATCTGTGTATTGTTTTTAATCATCCTGGAGGTTTGATAAAGAGAGCATAAGACTCTCGAAACGCGTTACCTATGGATATTTATGTACCATTAAACTAAAAGATTTCATATATGGTCTGCGCGAGGACAGTATCTCTTTTTTGTTCTTTTGGATTTTACTATTGCCCACGCACACCTTAGAGTCTGCGGTGAGAGTCCCCAGCAGCGACCATTCCGTATCTTGTTCCTTTGATGCGCTTCATAGTGGTTGTGGCTTATCACAACCACATCAGGTGAGCTCAGACCTATGTGTTTCTGTCCTGCATGATTGCTACCTATCCACACAGTGTCATGCTATGAGGCGCTCTGCCTTGCGTTTTTTCTGTTTCTTCATTTGATATAGCAAAGCTGGGATGGATAATATTTTCTTCTTTTTTTTATTCCTTGCTCTGATGCACAAATCTGTATAGAAAGTGAAAAGGCAGAAAACATTGTCATCTGTTCTAGATGTTGTGGATAATCCGGAATATACAGTATGTTACAAGTGTTAAGATTTTTTTTTTCTCTATGGTAATGCATATAAAAAGGTGAAGAAACTTGAAGAAACTGATACAGCAAATATCTAATATCACGGACTGCTGAGACTAATACAGTCCTGAGAATGAAGATGTAGTTTTAGCCTCTCTCTATCTGTAAGTAAATTAATATAACCTTCTATAATTAGGGGGCTACAAGGAAAGGACAGCTGCTGGCTGTAGATTTAGGTTTGCGATTTGCCAGTCATTTTTTTAGGATTTTTTTTAAAACGAATGTCCCATCAGGTGCATCACTTTAAGATTTTTACATCAATAGACTGGCACTGGCATGGGGACGGCAGGGTCCTTTTTTTGAACCGCGGCCTGGTTCCTCTGCGCGGCAGCGGTCTGTACCTTGCCACCGGCCCAGCCTGAAGCACTATGGGCAGGCCTACCTGCCACCTGTGTAAAGAAATCCTTCCCCTCTGTGACACGGCGCCATGGAGCTGTGTCACTGAGAGGAGGGCAGAACATCACAACAGGGACAGGCGGGCCCACCTCCAGTGCTTCAGGCTGGGCCACTGTATGGGAATAGACTGGCTTCATGCTTGGGATCCGGACCGCAGTTCAAAAAAAGGACCACAGTACATTTGCTTTAAATACAAAATAAAAACAAACAAAAAAGGCTACAACATATGGCATTGTATTCCGCAAGTTAACAAAACTTTTCTGTAATGAGAAGCCGAAGATAACAAATACAACTAACAAATTACATGAACAAAATAGAGCCTTTTAGGAGAACAAAGTTTAGGGAAAGGAAAAGAGAAAGAAGGGGGAAAAATAGGGGGGGGAAGGGGGAGAACTTCAGGACTGAATCCACCTCCTCCCACTAGGCCCTAAACCAGGAGCAGTCGTTTCTGCAGAAACTTCAAAGACTGTCCAGGCCGTCCACATGGACACACATTTTTCTGTACTTTTCTGCAGAGAAGCTGTCAACTTCTCCATCCTTTGTTTCTCCTCCACTTTCTGGATGAATTTGTCAGCGATGTCCTATCATGACTGCTTGTGACCATTATTATACCTTGTTTTTAGTCCTTCCTGGTCTGTATACTTATACATATGTCCATAGTAAATTTATGGATTTACGTGTTGAGAATGAGCTCTTTCTCCACATCACGTTTATTACCCACCTACAACAGGACAAAGAGGAATGAAACGTTTTATGCTACACAGCTCTTTTTTCCTTCCAATTCCTTTACCCAAAAGCTTCTCATGCGGTCAGTCTGCCGGCTACATGCTCCTTCTGACAGAAACGCTATATTCTTCAGACTCCACCATTATTGTGGATGTTTTTCTTCACTTAGTTTATAGGAAAAGAGGCAAATAGGCCCTTGCCAGTCATTTATGGCTGCAGCTTATCTACTGCTTAAAAAGTTTAAAGAAACTCTGTAGACCCTAAGTAACTGGGGCACATGCATAGATGCCAGTCTACCCACTTGTCAAAGGAAAGGCTGGCCTACCTAAGATTCAATTAGGATGGACACAGGTCCTCGACCCTTGTAGGGCCTTCTGTCTTTGCAGGTCAGGGAACTTTGGGATCCTTTCTTCAGGCCGAGCTCATGGACGGCCACTCTGTGCATTTTCTGATTCACTGGTTTTGTTTTGTTTTTCTACGCAAGAGGAACTAAAGACCTTCGATAAAGAAATGGGCTCATGTGAGTCTCTCCTATTTTTTTTTATTTAGTTTACTTTGTAGAGAAAATAATCGCTCTAAACTGTGCTCCTACTTCCACGATGCCTGGAAGGCCTATATTTTAGTTTTGCTTGCTTTAGCCTGAATACCATGAGTCATTCAGGAAAGGACTGCTGTCCGTGCTTAGTTCTCCTACCCTACTGCTTTTTTATCATTTAACAGCTTAATATTTTTTTCTTCTCTCTGACAAAAGATTCCAGGCAGTTTGTGTAAAAAGGCTCATTCATGATTGCAGGAGAGTTCACCTTTAAGTCTGGAAAAGAGTGAAAGGAGGCTATTTTATACACCACCCTGCTTCCAATCCAATTAAGAGCTCAATAATAGACGGATTAGAAGAAGTTTACTCCCTAGCAGAAGGAAAGCTTTTTAAGTTGTGTATGTTGATAGCAAAAGGCTATAAGGGGGAAAGCGGAGAGAATTATTGAGATAATAGGCAGTAATCTTAACTCGTCTGATGTTTGTGCTGGCCACAATGTAGCGGACCTTCATAGCCAGGAGAACAATCATTCGGAGTCTTTAACTGTTTTGTTGTTGAGCTTTGGATGTCTTTTCAATTTTCTTCACTTGACTGTTGGATGGTTGTATACATCAGAAATACCACCCAGCCCAAGCCAGAAAATTGTATTCAGCTAGTGTGCAGGGAGTTGTATGGACGGTTCTGTGGCTGAATAATGACTAAAATTAAGATTACATCAATGTGCAGTGAAAAGACTGTCAGTGAAGAACATGATACTATGACTATCTGACCATAAAGCTCAAACTGAGTGCTGTGTTACATATGTGGAAATCTTTAATTTGCTATATTTATATCCACGGCCTGGCCCAGATACTTCTTTCATAGTAACCAGAATATTCAATGGTTCAAAATATTTTTATTAACATCTTTACATCAACCAAGCGACAATAAACAGGTCTCATTCTTGGTGGGCAGCAACAACAGAGCCCGAAACAAGTCAGCAAATGCATAACCAACCTTGGCTTATATGAAGAAAGGTAATCTGCGCATAAACCCTGAGATAACATACATGGTGCATGAACATCGTAATTGCCTTATACGTAATCTGTGTCCACATGTGCTACCAAGGCAAAGAAAAAGGCATTACAAGTAAGAATAACACCTAAAACCTACAGTGCCATGGGAACATTAAACATAACAGACACATGATCTGAAAGAAAGAGGGGAAAAAAGAATAGAAAGGTGCCCTTCAAGAGCTTACCGTCTGCTCATATAGTACGCCAACACATCGACCCCCAATGCACCAAGAGTAAAGGCCCTATTACACGGACCGATGTTTAGAAGCAAGCTAGAGCCGACCTGTCAGATCAGAGCTCACTTGCTCCTTGATCCTTGGGCGAGCTGTGTGAGGGCTGCCCAGATGATTTTTAGATCGTCCCGGTGGTCCATAGGACAGAGCAGTGGTCTGCTGCTGCTGCTCCTATTGCACGGAGCGACAGCCACCAACATCTTGAAAGACCAGGTTTAACTGACATCGTGCATGTCGGCTAATCGTTGCCTTTTAACAGGAGCTATTACACCTGAGATGAGACTGAGTCATAATCCAGGCGGTCCACCTGGCTGTAAAATTCTTACTTGTATTGTATTATTTCACCCTCAGCTCTATCCTCATCAGGGAGCCAAAGGCCTCCACCCACATGAGCCGAAAAGGAGGAGTGTCCAACCTCCAAAGACAACTCCAACACATTGGATATAAAGCAGAATAATTTGTGCAGGCGTCCTATACCATTGGGTCAAAATCTAATAGTTTAATTCCTGTATCCTACTGGCCACCGTCAACTTATGCGTTAGCATGAAGGCCTTCGATCTCCCGGCCCAGCCTCTATGCTAGCCCACCAGAAAGCCTGGCGCCCAGAGTATTATACATGTGTAGCGCTTTTTACAGCTTTGGAGTGTATATTATAATATGTTTATTATAACGATACAGTTTGCCTCCTGCAGCAGAGATTACAGACCAGGTACCACAATAGACTGCCAGCTTAACAATTGGCCTATTCAGAACCGTTTTTCTGTATTCCTGTAAAGTGTCAAAAAGTAAAAAAAAAAAATTATAACAGGAGAAATCAGATAGTCTAATTATTATAAAGTTCCTACTTCCTTGGTGTTAGTTCGAACTGGAAAATAAAGTTCTAACTTTTGTATTTTGAATACTTTGGAGAGACTTTGATACTAGGTTTATATGTTGCTCTTATTTGAGGGCAGTAAAACTAGTGCCAGAGAGGCTGATTACAGGTATGTATGTATTACATCATCCGTCTGTCCAATCTCTTTGCTGGGATCGAGGGAAATAGTCTTCTCTGTTATACGCTCAGTAGTCCTTGATGTTCATGAGACACTGCTGCCACTGCCTACACAGTATAGACTGACAGCTGTCAGTTACCAACGAGGAAGCTGCATTACACAGTGTAAGTAATACGTCAGTGATATCAGCTTCTCTCGGGTAAATCTAAGGACAGATTCCATTGAAGCAGTATCTGTACACCTTTCTCTTAGAGGGATGACCTATGAAACCTTGCACTTGGAGTTTTTCACACCAGGCTTTCTCTGAGTTCCCTGCTTGTAAGCCTGCAAGTTCAGAGCTCAGTGGATGTTTCATGCTTAGCCTTTATAACGTTTCATCCTCTTTTCTCAGTGCTGTAGTATGCACCTTGTTCATTCCTCCCTCTCTCATGCTGACAGGTGGGTGGCTAAGTTGCGTAGTCTTACTGATATATAATGTGCTGTGTTTGAATAATACCAACCTGTTCTGGTTACAGTTGTTGCTACTGTGCACAGCAGGAGGTTGGCAGGAAACAAGGGACAATGGCTGGGAGGTAATACATAACTGGATGCAGGCTCAACCTAACAGTCTGCAGCAAAAGCCGCACACACCTTTGCTACCATAGACCTCAATACAAGTCCCTTGTGACTGTGACCTGCTTTGGTCTTTTTTTACAATTTGGCTATTTTTTCTTTTTAACAGACAAGTTGCAACTCAAAGTTGCACAGCGGCAAGTTACAGCCAAGTTTCATGTAACTGATTGAGACTTGCAGTCGTACGACCAATGTCACTGGGAAGTCAGCTTCTCCTTCCTCTCTATTAAGAATAAGTTCGGCTGAACCCTATTATGTCACAGATCTTTATTCTGATATCCAAAGATATGAACTTTATCATTTGTATGTTGTAATTATATTAGTATCTTCTGATTTGGTTGCTGATTTTGGGGGTTTGTGTCGGCTATGTCGGGTAGATCTAGCTTTTTCACTAGACCTTAATAAAAAAAATAAGCAGTAGAACTTAGAGATGCTGCCGCATGAGCAATAACTTACTGAACTGTGTGATATATTTTTTTTTTTTCACTTCATGCTATTAAGCTGTATTTACTTTTAGCAATTTTTACCTTTTTCACATTTAATGATTTATGGTTTCATTTGTTGTATTTTAATATTTTTGATCCTTTAATCTTCTCTTACTGGTGGATCCAGCAGATTAGTGAAGTGTTATAAAAGTAATAAACTGAGGTTTAATCACAAAGTGAAAGGGATTTATTAATTTATTACTAAAAGTTTTCTATGGAGCGTTGTCAGGTTTGTTGTTTTCAGTCTTACCCCCCTGGTACAAGTCTTCCTCATGTCTTGTTACTGAAGAGGCTTCTTTGCACTATTATATTTCTATTTTTCTATGGATGAAAGGTGTCCATTGTGTAGAACCGACTGGTTATCATTATTTCCAACCATTGTATCTTATTATTGTTCTGATCTTTTCTCTCTTATCTGTGCTTAGCGTCTAGTGGGCTAAATGTTTAATGAGTCAATGTGTTAAAGGCTTCACTTTTCTTCCAATTAACCTCAAGACCACGCTGGCATTTTCGTAAATCCACAGAAGTATTTTGTGAGGCCTAAAGGGTAATCTGCAGGCAGGCTGTGAAGAATGTAAAAAGACTAACCTGCTAACAAACGCGGCAATAGGACAAAAAGAGCTTAATCCGTATTATGGTAAATGCAGGCTTAATGTCCTAAAAGGACTTTGCCAGAGAGAACAAAACAATGAGGCTGCACCAATAATAAAAAAAACAGAGCTTTATTAGGACTCCAGAAATTGTCACAGATGAATAACTCATAACATAGAGAAAGTTACTTTTTAAAGTGAAGCTAAGCTGTGAGCCCTCTGACAAAGGGATGCCTCCCCATTGTGTGCAAGATTTCAGCCTCCACCATGGAGAAGACTGGGCTCGCCTGAAGACCCTCAGTACTTGGGAGCACATCACTTTAGCCTCATTATACTATGTTGGATCATCAAAACCTTTTTAAAAAAGTTTTTGATCTGCAATGTTTGTGTAATGTTCTCCTGTCCGGTGATACTCGTGATTTGTGGCATTAGCTGTGTACTCGCACTATGATTATTTGCTCACACACTCACTTTGTGAAGAATACAAACAGTTGTGGACGAGAAAGGAAAGGTAACAACTCATTGCCAATGACCCTGAATACGGCTTTACAAAAAATATCCAGGGTTCTGAGGGCAAACAGAGCGCAGTGGTCCCCATGGCAAAAACAGAAGGTGGCATGTCTCTGTGCCATCATTGGTAGTAGTTAATTTTCCTACCCACCTCCCGCTAAACAAAAGGGACTTCTGACCCCGGCTGCCTTTCCCTTAGCTCATAATGGAAGATCCATACCCATGAAGGATGGAAAGACCTGATTTAGACCCCTGTAGCACCATAACCTCAGTCCTGGCTGCCTCTTATCTATGTAGGCTATTGCCAGGATCCTTTAGGTAACCTAAGTTAAAGAGGCACTCTGGGTTATTGTCCTGGTTCGCTGACTTACCCACCTCCCTTGATGCTGAACTTTTTATTTCTTTCTGTTTTTGCCAAGATTTTCCCAAAAATGCTGTTCAAAGTATAAATGTTTAATTTTGGAAAATCTCAGCAAAACACGGCCTAGATGCAGGATGATGTGTGCTGATGCAGTAACTGTGTGAGCACGTACTTAAGACTTCTAATCTTCATAAAACTCCTCTGTTGTGATTATACGTCCAATTACTTTTGCCTTGTGGCAATTTCTCTTCTAATAACACACTTTAAGTAAAAGCATTAGGACTTCACATGATGCAAACTGACCATAACCCACTTCTGAGTCTGCTCAGATCACCTGGGAGGACTCCGGCATCGACAGCCTAATTAATGATGAGACCACCTCTTACTGCGACGTCAGAGGTAGGAATCATGGGAAATGTGGACCGCATTAGGGAAACTTTTCTGTGATGAAATTGCAGTCAGCATGGCTGAATCATCAGCTAAAATAGGTAAGCACATGGCATGCCCAGGTTCTTCTGCGTTATTGTCGCTGTTTTTTTTATGGGCAAAAGAGGAAATTCTCAGTGTGTATCTTTAAAAAAGCAGTGAGCCCCAATATCCGGCCCTACTGAATTCAGGCTGCAGCTCTTTACATACCACAAAAAGCCCCACTTCATGCACCTTCAATCACTGCAAGAATTTGTGTCTTACTCCAAAAAAGTATTAAAGAAAACAACAAAAACAAACACTGTATGTACCCCAGTGTTTTACCACTGTTCCCCCTGATTTGCTAAATATAAGGCCTCCCCCGAAAGTAACATCTAGTTTTTGTTTGGAAGCATGCCCGCCACACAACGCCAGGGGATGCAGCTGGGATTCTTTCTAGCCCGCCACCATTGTCCCCTACCTTCACCGTCCATTGCAGAGCAGCTGCATGCTGCATGAAGACTGTCACCTGCTGCCAACACCAATGTTCTCTTCCGTGGCCGTCACTTTTACATGTGCAGGCAAGGCATCAAGAGGCCCGTCACCTGCTGCCAGATATAGAACTGCACACAGTCTGTTGTTATCCCGTCATCTGCCGCCATGTACCAGCTGTGTTGTAATGAGCTCCCCCTGGTGACCGGAAGCTGGAATATCCAGGAACTGCTGTGGGAGATCGTTACAGTCTCCAGACTGTACAGTATATAATAAATGTTCATTTTTGTTTGTTCAACAATAAATGTTAATTATTCTTCATGGAAAAATAAGACATCCCCTAAACATAAGAGCTGGCGCGTCTTTAGGAGCAAAAATTATTTAAGTCTTAATTTGGGGGAAACAGTAGGTTGATGCACGCATACACTCTATATGTAATACACCATGCTTTATTTTTGAACATCCCTTATCCTATAGGTTGTGTACCAAAATCCCAATTTAATTTGTTAACATCAAACTACATTCAAAAAGAGAACAAATGTCTAAAAGCGCAGTCTGTATGAGAAACAGTTTTGGTTGTGGCCTTTGTGAGCAGGAGATGTCGGGGTAGCCCTTTTTGTTCTTCTCTGTCACTTTGATGTGATCATCAGTGGAGCAGAACTTGGGCCACATTCATGAGAGCGCTCATTACGCAGCCCATTTGTCTGCAGCCTCATTAACTTGATAAACTCATCGGCTTATAAACGATGACAGGAATATATGAGCGGAGAGCTGCATACTCTGAATAATTTTACATCTTTTATTGTGTCTTCCCTCCCTGGCCTGATGCGTCCACTAGGTATCATGTGTGGATGCAATAGATGTGCCCTCCATTTTTATTTTCTCCTGCGCAGTTTTGGGACTAGGACATCTTGCTTGGAAATGGACGCAGAAACCGTATCGGTGGAAGAGAGGTCGGCTATCCGTTTGCTCTCAATTGCATTAGTGATTGTACACAGATCTATGAATTCTGTTATCAGACTTGTCCGATGATTTTTACGTTTCATAAGATTTGTACATAGATGGATCCACACTTCATTGTTTGGCCCAAAATAGGTCAGAGTAGCGTGGTTGTGTCATTTAATTCAGATGCCTTAAGTCAGGGGTACGGAACCTTGGCGCTCCAGCTGGAGCAAAACTACAACTCCCATCATGCCTGGACAGTCAAAGCTTTAGCTGGAGAGCCAAGGTTCCTGACCCCTGCCTTAGGTCTTCCATAGAGTAGGACTGCAAGACTAGAACAGAGGTGCCAACGTGTCTGACAAAAGACATCAAAGGGAAGCAGCCAAGCACATGTTCATCCACTTCTGACCTCTCGCTCAGCTATAACACAAGGCATGAGAGGCCGACCCGTTACACCACCAGCCAAGGCTTCTGAACCTCATACTGGACTTTCTATTTAGCTGTCTAATTTTAGCTATGTTATTGCATTATTATGTATTAGTGACACAGAACATTTGTGGTGCGTCTAAAACCGCAGGATAAACAAAGAGAATGACTTTGAGTGACACATGTTGGCAACGTAATGTCCCCAGATCTCTGAGGTGTTCCGATAGGCCCATCAGTCAGAGAAGGAGTGCACCTTGCTGCAGTCAGTCATTTACTTTTTAGATAAATTGTATGAAATGAAGTGAACAGTAGAAACACATTTACTTGAAAAAAGAATGTAATTCAGCTCACGAGTCCTGCGTAGTCAGTCACTTATCCATAGAAAAAATCAGAGGTGAAGGTCCTGGGACTCCGATAATTCTTACAATATAACAATCTCTATTCCATATCAAAAAGGATAAAGCCCCTGCTGTTACTAAGAAACCGACGCGTTTCATGCACCTGGGTGCTTGATGGTCCATGATTAAGCGGCCAGGTGTGCAAAACGCGTTGGTTTCTTAGTAACAGCAGCAGCTATTTTATTCTTTTTGATATGGAATAGAGATTGTTATATTGTAATAATTATCGGAGTTCCGGGACTTTCACCTCTGATTTTTCCTACACATTTACTTGGTTGGTAAACGAGCAGGAGCGATGAATGAGCCGTACCGGGAGCCAATAAGCAGACCGCGTCTATCACACACTTTGCTAAAAACTGTACAATTGTAAAAGGCCTTTTATGATCCAGCAACAGTCTCCTTACCGAGAGGAGCCCTAAATCATGAGGCTTTTACTTGTGTAATATTCCCGACTTTCCCTTAATTCACCCTCCCTGACAGTTATAGACATGTTCCCTAATAGCTCTGGCATTTAAAGATAAGGCGGCTTGTAAACAGATTAACTTTTTTTAATAGGCAGCAATTTCATCCACAATAATGTACCAATTCATAAACTAACCATCGCTACCAAAAAATTTGAAAACAAGATGAATGAGCCCTTGTATAATGGCTACTATTAGGCGGGCTGGATGGCCCTGTGTTCCCCAAGATAAGCCCCTTGTATTATTGCACGGTAATAAAATGAGATCATGTTTTAGCACTCCAGATAAAGGAAACATTGGCTATATTTAATACTCGCCCTCCAAACACTTAATGTCCATCGCCCTCCATAAATACACAGCGCCCGCTCGCCTGTAAAACAAATTATATTTCTAGGTAATTTTTAATGCCGATTGCTTTTAAAAAGAAAAAAAAAAGAAATTAGGTGATTGAAGTTCAATTTGTCGCATTTTATTAACTATTTCCACTTGACTAGATCAGTAAGAGGATAATGGATGAGGGTTTTATTATTACATTCTCTGCAAAATGAAGTGGTATCTGAGATAAGGAGGAGCGAATAATGAGCACGGTACAATGCCGCATCCGTCAGCGCCCGGGCCCGATGGATCGCGCCGTTATGGGAAGTTGAGGGTTTTTTCATAGTTTTTAGCTTTGCTTTTATAATGGTGCAATCGCTAGGATTCAGGTATGTGCCAGGCATAAGCTTCTAGAGAGCGCTGCTCTTGCAGTCTGTCGATCGATAGCATTTTGATTTGACTTCTGCCATAGTCATTTTATATTGTTGTTAAAGGGGTACTCTGGCGAAAATATTTTTCTTTCACATCAACTGGTTTCAGAAAGTTATATAGATTTGTAATTTTCTTCTAGTTAAAAATCTCCAGTCTTCCAATACTTATCAGCTGCTGTATGTCCTACAGGAAGTGGTGTATTCTTTACAGTCTTACAAATCTGCCCCGTACAATAAATAGGGTGTGGAAATGTTCATTCTGTCTATGGCCATGAGGCTTGCGGCACTAGGGGAGTTCAGAGGGGGGGCCCCCGCGATCCCGTCTGCTGTCTGCAGCCTGGGACTGCGGCAATTAGCAGGCTTGGTCCGATTAGTGTGTGTGTGGGGGGGGGGATGCGACCCCCTCATGGAATATCGGTCCCTCCATCTTTTACGGCTGGGAGTCTGCGCCGTAGTGCTCGGCTCAGCGATCTATTATTCCTGGCTGCAGCAAGTCAGAGCAATAGATCACCTATCTCTTTGATCTATGCAGCATGTGTATACTGCATAGATCTAAATGAGAGATCAATGTAGTGATACTAGAAGTCCTGCATGGGGAATAACCCTAACCCCAGGGGGACTTCTAGTTAGTGTGTGTTCCTGCACTGACATGGGTTCCTGATGTTAGCTGGATCGCTGCAGTGAGAGCGGTCCCGCGCACATCAGTGTGTCCGGGGCCAGAAGTAATGAGAGGCAGCCGTGATTGCACATCGTCTCATTAACCCCTTAAACGCCGCCATCTATAGGGATCTCGCCATTTAAGGTATTCAGTGACAGAACAAGCTTCTGTCACTGAGTGATCGGGATCCCGATTGTATGTACTGACAGGCGGGGGTAAGCCTTTTACCTCCGTCCTGTCGGATCCGCAATCTATGTGTAGAGTCTGCTCTTAGGCAGGCTCTATGCATAGATTCCTGATAACACCGATCTATGCTATGCTATGGCATAAAAATGCTATTTCTTTTTATTTTCACCACATATATTTTTTTCTGGTTTCACTGCATTTTTTCTGCAAAAATTCAGCCTGTCATTGCAAAGTACAATTAGTGGCGCAAGAATTAAGGGCACATGTGGGTCTCTAGGCGAGAGTGCTATGGGAGTGCGTGAGGAGGACAAAAACTTAAGTGCAAAAATGAAAATTGGCTGGGTCTTCTAAGGGTTAAAGATACCCCCATAATAATGTACTAAAAATAATAACAACCAGAAAATAGAAGTAATTAAGAAAAGTAACTTTTTCAGTATCTGGATCCCTTAAGTAAAAACAAATCTGGGTGATACATTCCCTTTAAAAAGGATGTACTACTAGGTACATCCTCTTGAATTTAACACACCGATAGAACGCAGCCATCATGGGGAAGCCGGTGCCGCGGTCCGTTTTTCGAACGTTAGATTAGAACATAATCCGTTTTTCGAACATTAGAATCAATGGAGTCGTGTCATAGAGGGGAGGGAATTCCCTCCCACTGGGGGCGGGCCGGCCGACCTCCAGTGCTTCAGTATCAGACAGGTACCGCTAGTCCAGCCCGTTACCACTGGATAGAAAAGCGCCATACACGGCAACCGGGCCGCGGTTCGAAAAACGGACCGCGGCATCGGCTTCCCCATGACGGCGCCATTCTATCGGTGTGTTAAATTCAAGAGGATGTACCTTGTGGTACATCCTCTTTAAAGACATTTGCTTGCTGGAATATCCAACTTCCTCGCGAACCTTACTGCCTATAAGGCACTGCCACAGATGGTCACTGCATTGGCAAGAAAGGCGTCAGTGTTCATTGTATTGATATTGGAACTCCACTGGCAGAAGGTGCCTTCTCAGAGCCATGTTTTCTGCTTTGTAAGGCAATATGTAGAGGAACAGAACCCGCCATTACTGCCCCATTAACTGTAGGGACTCCGCTCTAGACAGGGCATCAAACAGCTAAAGTGGTGCTAAGTGTTCAGGGAAACAAGGCGCAACCGACAACACAGTCCATGCAGAGAGTAAACGTGGCAGGCATCGGGGAAGAGAGAATTAAGAGCGGTGCATCCCAGCTGGAGAACTTGGGAACTTCTGTTCTTGTCATCGGTGGGGCTCCCGGCAGCCGGATCCATAGTAATCACACATTTTATAACCTATCATGTAAATGATTGATTATTTATTTCTGCCCTGTTTGGAGGGCCGCCATTTTTTTGTGGACCGACGTGGGGCTGCTTTTGGAAGAGATCAGCTAAGTTTTTAATTTTGTCTTTGTAGTCCATATTGTGGTTGCTTTTTAACTAAGTTAGATGCCTGTCGAGGGACTTATGGTATTTCTTTTGGAAGACCTGCCAGGCCCTGTCCTAGCCACCCTCTGTGAGAGCTAGTATATGAGGACAGAAGTATCCAATGATTTATGGCCAAATTTAAAGGGAACTTCTGGAATCACTGGAGGAACTGAAGAAGTTTAATTTATTGAGTTCTGGGTTCCATTATTTATGGGTTTGAAGATGCTACCAATTTTTGAAGCCAGATACTTTCTAGAGACTATACCTATGTATGCGCAAGTATATCTGCTCTACTCTGTCTGAACAGTGGCTCTTGTAGCACTATTTTCAAGATAGTAATAGTGACTGTCACACAAATCCCTGTAGGATAGATGCTACGGCATGATTAACAACCTCTTAACATCTTACCGATAGTACTTCTGGTGTGGCATTGTATTATTTACCTGTTTATGGTCGTAGACTGGCGTAGGACTGTAGGTGATCGCATTAGTTCTTAATGGACTTTATAAATGTAACATGGCACAGCGTGTGAAATTTATCAGCCACTTTTTTAGTTTTTTATTTTTGGTTGTCACTGTGAATAGTAGTGCAAGCTTTATCACAACCCATATATACGTATGTAATTTATGATTTATTTATTACACTAGTGTACCTAGTCATGGAAGGTTGTGAGCTGAACTTCAGATATATTCTCATACTTTTTTGGCGTTACGATGCGCGGTTGTCTTGTGCGTCCGACTGTTGCGTGTTAACATTCCTCTATAATGTTCTGCTGGTTGGGCTCTAGTCTCGGTATGGCTTTCATTTGTGGCTTTCCGTTGGCTTATTGCATTTTTTCACTCCATTAGTATCTTAAAGTTTATCAAGATTTGAAACAAAACAGGGAGTTAGGGCTGAGATCTTTACAGAGGCGAGGTGCCTTCATCCAGCACAAATATTACGCAATGAAATAGGAATCTTACTCGCTGTAAATCTGTCTTGCCACATAAGCTTTCAAAGAAATAGTTTTACCCCTCCAAGGCTCCATCAATTTGCCATTCTCTGCTTCATGTATCAAACGGTGTCCTAAGAAAATATCAATATCATTGGTTAATATAAATGAAATTAATTTTTAAAGCCAGACTAAAGGTTGACACCTGAAAAATTGCATTGCCTTGCAGAAGAAGCATTTCTGTCCTCTTGTGAAATTTCAGGTCAAGAGGTCAAGTAATTTTCCCAGTCTTCCAGTGAAATATGAACTTCATTGTCACCCGGCCCCTCAGTGAGAAGATAAAATGAGCTGATACATCATTTGCTGGAGCGTTATCACCTCCTCCGCTAATCGGGAGAGAACACATCAGATGTTACACTACCCACCAGTCCGGGTTCTCTGCCCAATAATAATAATCCAGATCTATACACCGGTCACTGTCTTTACTCTCCTTACACCTTTAGTGAACGGACATTTTCTTAGTAATTTTAAGCAGTCCTTTCTCACTTACTGATTTCATGCTAGATCTCGGTAGCGTTGTAAGTTGCATCCTGCACGCTGTGTTGCTATCATTGCCATTATATGCTTTTGTAATTTATCATCCCTTCTGTGGAAATATAGGACTTTAAAGTCTTCTGACTGTCCTAGTTCTACAGTTCTCCTCACATAATGTGGCTGTTAGGATCCGGACAGCAGGACAAGACAAGACAGTGAGCCCTAAGCTCAGCCCCGCCCACTGTCCTCTACCTACTTGCCACACTCCGCCCTAAAATGGCGGCGAGCAACTGGGCGGCAGTCCCTGTACTGGCTAGGTGGGACACAAAGACAAGACAGACAGACAAAACACAATGAAGAATGGTCAGCAATCCGGGTCACAACAGTCTAGCAGCAAAAGTACAAAATCAGGATCCAAAAGGGTAGTCGAATAACAGGCAATATGGTCAGGGGCAGGCAGCAAGCAAGGGTAGTCAGAAAACAAGGCAAGGGACAGAAAACCAGAGGTAACACAGATAGATGCAGGCAGAGCTGGGATACAGGACAGGGAAGCTATACTGAATAACCAGCAATGATCTGGGATACTGAGAACAACTTATAGTGAATCAGAGCCCGGTCCAGAATCCCATTGGAGCAGCCTCCAGACTGCAGAGCATACACAGCTGACAACAAGGAAACTGACTGGCTATAAGATCCCTCAATCACAGAAACCAGAGCAAGAAAGCTTAACTCTGAACCTGCCAGAGAGCTACACAGGTGGACATGGGTGTGGTGGAAGCCTGCTAATCACCACCCAGCAAGGGCTGGAATAAGACAGTGTTCAGACCAGGTTCAGACATAAATGAAATACAAACATAAAAGTGCAGAATCATGGCCAAAAGCACAGTCTCGGTCGTACCTTACGCACCGAGGACTGCGCCAAAGTTGCATTCATGACAGTACCCCCCCTTTTATGAGGGGCCACCGGACCCTCATTAGACATACCAGGAGTGGGTGGAAAATGACCTCTTACAACACATGTTTCAATGTCACTGGAGATGTCACTGTCAGTCTCCCACTCATCAGCGCAAGCATCCAGGTGACTAACTAAAGGTTCACTGACAGGCTCGATATCACCAATTATGCTACTGACATCAGACACAGACTCAGCTTCCATGTTGCAATTATTCAAAATTACAGTGTCATTTTTGGCTGGACACATAGATTTCACACTAGGTTCAGCAGAGGAACCATGCATATCCATACCACCTAGAAGTACCTGTGCGCCCAGGTGACTCTCCTGGTTGTCACCTGGACGCTGATGACCTTGTCGCCGGGGACGTTTCAGGCAGTAGTTGATGAAATGAGTACTGTCACCACAGTAAAAGCAAAGTCCATAACGCCTCCGGTGTTCCCTTCTGGTCTCGTAGCCCATAACTCCCAACTGCATGGGTTCATCCTCGATATAATCATGGGGAGGGACAGGTTTTTTCAAAAAGAGAGATGGAGAGACAGAAGGTTTAGAAAAGTCAGGACCTGCTTTCTCCTTTTGCCTATCCCTGAGCCTGCGGTCTATGCGTACTGCCAAAGCCATGGCCTGCTTTAGGGTAGGTGGCTCTGGATGACCTGTCCAGGCATCCTTAATACCATCAGAAATCCCCTGCTTAAACAGTGCTTTAAGCGCGGCCTCACACCACCCGGTTGTTATACTATGGCGCCTAAACTCAGCACAATAATCCTCAACAGGTCTCTTGCCCTGACGAATGGTCAGTAAATGTGTCTCAGCTAGGCCCACATGATCAGGTTGGGCATAGATGGCTCCTAGAGACTGAAAAAAATTCTCTAAATTGCTCCACTCCTCAGCCTCAGGAGAGAGCCTGAGGGCCCAAGCCTGGGGATCTCCCTGCAACAGTGAGACAACAATACCCACTTTCTCTTGCTGTGTAGGGAAGTGGTTGAGACGAAAATATAATAGGCAAGAATTTTTGAATGTCTCGTATTTGTCACGGTCGCCAGAAAAGCGGTCAGGGAGCAACATTGTGGTTTTGGAAGGTTTAACAACCACCGGGGGCGCTACTACTGCTTCAGCCTGATTTTGAGAAAGAATCTGGACCTGTTTAACTAGGTCCACTACCAAGACTGACAAAGCCTCCATTTTAGTAACAAGGTCCGAGTCCATTAGCTGATTAACCTGGTTGGCCAGCTTGACCACCAGGCCTGACACCCCCTCCACTTGGGTAGCAAGATCTTTGACTGTAGCCATAACAGAGGGGGGCAGTATATATTGGGCTGGTTATTCTGTTAGGATCCGGACAGCAGGACAAGACAAGACAGTGAGCCCTAAGCTCAGCCCCGCCCACTGTCCTCTACCTACTTGCCACACTCCGCCCTAAAATGGCGGCAAGCAACTGGGCGGCAGTCCCTGTACTGGCTAGGTGGGACACAAAGACAAGACAGACAGACAAAACACAATGAAGAATGGTCAGCAATCCGGGTCACAACAGTCTAGCAGCAAAAGTACAAAATCAGGATCCAAAAGGGTAGTCGAATAACAGGCAATATGGTCAGGGGCAGGCAGCAAGCAAGGGTAGTCAGAAAACAAGGCAAGGGACAGAAAACCAGAGGTAACACAGATAGATGCAGGCAGAGCTGGGATACAGGACAGGGAAGCTATACTGAATAACCAGCAATGATCTGGGATACTGAGAACAACTTATAGTGAATCAGAGCCCGGTCCAGAATCCCATTGGAGCAGCCTCCAGACTGCAGAGCATACACAGCTGACAACAAGGAAACTGACTGGCTATAAGATCCCTCAATCACAGAAACCAGAGCAAGAAAGCTTAACTCTGAACCTGCCAGAGAGCTACACAGGTGGACACGGGTGTGGTGGAAGCCTGCTAATCACCACCCAGCAAGGGCTGGAATAAGACAGTGTTCAGACCAGGTTCAGACATAAATGAAATACAAACATAAAAGTGCAGAATCATGGCCAAAAGCACAGTCTCGGTCGTACCTTACGCACCGAGGACTGCGCCAAAGTTGCATTCATGACAGTGGCTGTTTCAGTTGCAAAAGAATGCCAAATTATGAGCCGGTTAGACAAATCTAACCTGCTCATATGTCTCTACTGCACAGGAGACGCCGAGAAGGAAGGGATCTCCCTTGTCTGTCTGTTGTTGTCTATGTCCATGAGTCTTGCTGTAAAGCATGTCACTAAATGCTGTTTAAAACACATCAGGCAGTATAGCTGTCCCCATAACAATTTACAAAGAGTGAAATAAAAAAAATTACAGTCAAAGTAGAAACAGATTAGAATAAAATAATAGTTTTGTATCTGACCAGTAATCTAATCAGTAAAAGAAAATTTTGGTGACACATTCCCTTTCTTATACCAGATTGCGATCAGTACATGTAATTTGAATGAAACCTGAATGTCTCTTGCACATTTCATTATGTGTTCAGGGATGGTGACGCTTCACCCCTTCAGCTGCTGGAAACTACTATTCAAGGCATGATGGGAGTTGTAGTTCTGCACCAACTGAAGGTTCCCTGCCCTGCTGTAGGACATGCCAGATGTTACCAGGAAGCTTCATCATCACATACAAGTAGTTAGTGGCCATTGCAGCTATGAATAAATCATTTGCTTTCCCTGACGATATTGGGGAGTAATATATCCAAGGTATCTATAAGAAGTGTGTTTTCTTGAGCAGCTTTCTGGGGATAGGTGGTCATGGTAACCAGGGACCACAGTTTAGGGTCCCGTCCTACATAAGACAGTCTTACATCTAATCCAATTTTAATTGAACTCAAGAGACTTTGAAGTGATGGTGGAGCGAGACCTCTCTTGAAGTTAATCTGTTTTGATAGGATGAACAATTATTGTGAAGTTGCTGAAGATTGGTGCGTTTCCACCACAGAGAACCTCACTAGCGGACTATGCAAACTGAGGCCATGGGGCTGGCGCTGTGTTATACATGTACAAATCTACCAGTGCAAGTGTTTCTTGTTTGCTTTTTTAACATATATTTGCATGTACATGTTAGAATTGGGCTTTATATATAGGTTGCAGCTTCCATAGTTCTAAAATCTCATCTTTTCTTAACTCTCCCTAAGGCTGGGTTCACACTACGTATATTTCAGTCAGTATTGTGGTCCTCATATTGCAACCAAAACCAGGAGTGGATTAAAAACACAGAAAGGATCTGTTCACACAATGGTGAAATTGAGTGGATTGCCGCCATATAACAGTAAATAACGGCCATTATTTCAATATAACAGCCGTTGTTCTAAAATAACAGCAAATATTTGCCATTAAATGACGGCCATCCACTCAATTTCAACATTGTGTGAACAGATCCTTTCTGTGTTTTTAATCCACTCCTGGTTTTGGTTGCAATATGAGGACCACAATACTGACTGAAATATACATAGTGTGAACATAGCCTAATGCTGTGCTGGTCCTAAATGTTTGCTCCCAGTTAGCAGTAGATGTTCTTACCAGTAACTCAGATTGCTTATATATACTGCTATTAACATAGATTTTTGGTAATTTATGACACTTGATTGTACTCTGTGGCAATTTTGCTTGTAATTTATGTTACTTAGCACCAACGTATTTGTATTAAAGGGATATGTTCCCCCTTATAACCGATTAATATTTGTTTATTGCATTGATGTTCACCATGCTGAATGGACATTATCAGTGGTCGGTGCAGATATAGGGAGCCAGACTTCAGGATTAAACACTGACAGATATAGGGGCTGTGTACATAGTTATTTGCAGTTGCTTCATTTATGATTGGTAATAGGATAGTAAAGAATTTACCTGTGAAGGTCAATGTTATATTTGACATTTGCTTTATCCCTACTTTCAGCCCTTTAGCTTTCATGATCATAGTTTTGATCTGCGATAGAAACATTCTAGTGTATTTTATGTTTCGTGTTATATGTATTGTATGTATGCACATAGGAAGACACTTATGGTCCTAAATAAATTCCCGCCCCAAAACCCCCTCTAGGATCAGCCTGCCTCCTGAGCTGGTGCAGATTTCTGCCATGATTTACATCTGCAAACCAGGACTGGATCCAACTTTTCTCAGCTTTTCCTTAGGGTCAGCCCGGGATGTTCGCTGTCACCCAATCAGTGGATAAGGGGAGACACCTGTGAAGACAATGAGTGGCAATATTGCTGAAATTTTAATGTAATAAATACTTGGAGTTTTTGGTACATCACGTTAAATCTCTTTTTTAGTGTCTATCTATGTATGTATATATTTATTTATTTTTCTCTCTCTTTTTTCTAGATTTTCAGCTACACGGAGGGAATACACGGAAAATGGCTTTTTACAGAGATCCGCTCCATATTTTCACGACGATATCTGTTGCAGAATACGGCACTGGAAATATTTATGGCAAACAGAGGTAGATATATCCTGGAAATTTGCCTATCGGGGAGAGAACCTCTTTTCCTCTTCTTTTGTATAATTTTTTGCTGCTATATTCATGCTCATAAATGGTGGAAAAATGTTCCAAATAAGTGTATGAAATGGCTTGATTTTTTTTTTTATTGAACAGAAAACAAATCAGCGTTCTCCCTCCTTATGACAGATGCATTGTTACTATGCCGGCAGACATTGGTTTGTTTTATTATATCGAGCATTTTGCATACATTTAGGCATGTTCAGTCATTAACGTAGAAGCTTAAACACATGGAAGCAGATTTGATCACACAGATTTGGTCTCCGTAAACAATCAGAATTTACATAATAAAATTGAATTATCATTTCCTATTTTGAATGTATATAGAATGTTCCACAGTTATAAACATCTGCTTCACAAGGCACACAAACAAAAGTATAGCAGAGGAAGTACATTCAGCTTTCTCCAATGTGGGAACAAGAGTGTGTGCTCCAGTCCCATAAATAGCATTATTTAAATAGGACTTATGTAGGCAAACATGTATAGCATGAAATATGTTACATCTACAATACTTATTAACCCTTTCACGACCTGGGGTTATTGATGCCTCAATGCCCAGGTCGTTTTAGGATATCAGTTTATGGGATCATAATGATACCATAAGCTGATGTCCCTATGTCTGTCGCCTTTCCTCTGTCCCCTGCTGCTGTTACAATCTCGTGACAGAGGCAGGGGAGTAGGGTGGGGGAGAGCTCACAGCCGCACGCACACGGTGTGCGCCCTGCTCTCCCTCCCCCCGCCGGCCTCCGTAGCCAGGAAACCGGAAGCCTGAGGCTTCTGGTTTCCATGGCTACCATCGGGCCTCTGTGATCACTTCGCAGAGCTCCGATGGACACTGGACAGAGAATTCTCCCTCTGTAGAGGGGGAATTCTCTTTCAGGAGCCCTATAGGTGCTGCGGTCAGGCTGACCACAGTATCTATAGGGTTAACTCCCAGCACCGGATCACGGATCGTAATTTAATGTCGCTGCAGCATCAGGCATAGGCTGCAGCGACGTTAATTTACTGTGGAGCTGTGGGAGGAGGTTAAAGGGGTACTCCAGCCAAAATCTTTTTCTTTCAAATCAACTGGTTTCAGAAAGTTATATAGATTTTACTTCTATTTAAAAATCTCAAGCCTTCCATTACTTATCAGCTGCTGTATGTCCTGCAGGAAGTGGTGTATTCTTTCCAGTCTGACACAGTGCTCTCTGCTGCCACCTCTGTCCATGTTAGAAAACTGTCCAATTCAATAGAAAACCTCTCCTGCTCTGGACAGTTCCTGACATGGACAGAGGTGGCAGCAGAGAGCACTGTGTCAGACTGGAGAGAATACACCACTTCCTGCAGGACATACAGCAGCTGATAAGTACTGCAAGACTGGAGATTTTTAAACAGAGGTAAATTACAAATCCATATCACTTTCTGAAACCAATTAATTTGAAAGACACAGATTTTTACCAGAGTTCCCCTTTAAAATGCTTCTGCTACTGATAGTAATGAAGTTAGAAGTGTTAAATTATGAATATAAAATGTTTTTGCAGTTAGTACTGTAACACTTGCTCAGTTCCCCAAGTGCCTAAGTTTTTGTGTTATGCTCCGCGCCACCAAACCATAAACATAGACATATAAAAACACTGTTTAAAGCGAACCTACCAAATTGCTTTATCATTTTTTTTTCTACGCTGCCTGGCCGGGGCTGCACAGAGATTCTGGTGGCGCAGTCTATTTTTCAAAACATCGCCTGCTTCCCGCAATCGGCGACAAATTCTTAAAAAATATGTCTCTGCAAATGTAAAAAGAACACTTTTCTGGCTGTAGATTTAGATCCCAGCAGTGGGTTAGGTTGATCCGTTCAGTGTGTCCGTTTCTAATTGGTTAGTTTTAATGAACAGAAAAACGAAGTAAACGCCTTTTTTGTGTCCGTTAAAAAAATGCATCAGTTTCAATCAGTTTTTATAATGGAAGTCAATAGAAAAAACGGATCCAGACAGATGACACACAATTAAATCTGTTTTTTCCATAAAACGTATATGTTAAACAGGTTGCAAAAACGCAGTGTGAACCCAGCCTTAGACCTTACCCTTGGGCCCTCCAAACAGTCTTCAGAACAGGGCCATGTTTGGAACCACTTTGCTCCATTTATTCTTTCTAGGAGCTGCTAGGTAGCCAAGCGTTGTACTGCAGAGACGTGTCACATGGTACAAACGTAAGGTTTACTCTGCTATAAATAAAGGTCAGAACGTTACATTATCTATGCAGCTTCTACTAAAGTTTAAATGTTCTGAATTTATTAACAGAGAAATTGTGTCCCTAAGTGAATACTTTGTAACATTTTTTGGGCCTGTCTTCTATGTACAGTTGCTGTCATGTTCAACTTTCCCGACCAAGCTACAGTGAAGAAGGTCGTGCACTGTCTCCCCAGAGTTGGAATTGGCACCAATTTTGGTCTTCCTCAAACCAGGTAATCTTATATATTTTCTGCAGTGTGAAAAGTATTAATATTGTTTACAGTACCGTATATATATAATATAACTAATCTCTTTTAGATTGCGCCCATGTCATCTGTCTGTAGGTTATATTAGTTGGTAAATTTGACCCCAACCCCCCCCCCGCCCCATCTTTAGCCGACTACTACTAATGTGTATAAGTCTCTGGGTGGAAACTTCACTCTCTCACACTCCACATTAATATGAACTCCATGCGGCGTAAGCGAGCGCTCCGAGATCATGGTGTTATTTGCATTTTTATTTATTTGAAGTAGATGGTTTGTTTGGAGTTTAATAATATAATATAAAAATAGTGAAGTGAATCCAAACATAAAATTCTGAGCCGGTGTTCTGCTATTGTTCTGTGGTAAATGAGGATATTGTATGTATGCGTTATGCAGATACTCATTATAAATTTCCATAAAAGAAAGTGCACAGGCAATAACCATTAAAATGCTGTATGGCATGCACACTTCTCTGATTTATGGGGCAAGAAAATGAGTGTATATATCCACAAATGTACCGCTGTGTTGTCTTCATTACAGCCGCAAGATATACAAATATTCTTTGTCTTTTACAAACATGAATATGAAGTCTGACCAGAATAAGTAATACGGTAAAGTTCCTTTTTTCCGGCAACCGGTAATTCAGATATTCATTGATGCACTGACATCTTATCTGGTTCCATAATGCTGGATTTACAGAATTTTACAGTAGTTGCTCAGTGACTTCTTCCATAGTGCCCGATAAGGTTGTATTCCTGTCTTATTTGTGAAATCATAGAAAGAGATCCCTAACAAAGGAGAAAATAAATGTTTTACTGAAAAAAAAAAAAGACTTGTGGAATAGCAGAGCTTCTGACTGTAGTCGGCTCTCCCAACAGGTCTGGTTTGATGAATAGTAGTGTAACCATTCTGCAGAAACAGCAGGTCTTCTTTAAAGATGGGGATGGTCCGAACCTGCCGAGGTTCGGGTTTGTACGAACCTGAACTCTCGGCAATGATTCCCGCTGTCTTCCACCTTCGTGGAGAGGGTGGATACAGCCGGAGGACTGCCTGGAAAACTGGGATACAGCCTATGGCTATGGCTGTATCCCTGTTTTCCAGGCGGTCCTCCGGCTGTATTCACCCTCTCCACAGAGCGGGCAGACAGCGGGAATCATTGCCGAGAGTTCAGGTTCGTACGCACCCGAACTTGGGCAGGTTCGGACCATCCCTATTCCCTGCCATACAATTAACAATAAGATAGGTGTAAACTTCATTTTAATAATGGAGTGAATATCAGATCATAGGTTTGTATATAGAGCTTTAATGCAAACACCCCCCTCACTGTATAATCACACACATCACCTGATGTCACTCTTATTCTTAAAATTAAGTTCCCGCCCATCTGACGATTAACCAGATTGTTAGACAAACTATAAAACCACATCTTAAAATCCAAACTAAGGTTTTTCAGGCAGCCACAATATGGATGTGTTTTATCATCTGTATTGCATCCAAAATACTGGAATAACCATAGATCACCAGAGAATACAGAAAATCTGGGACAGTTTGGGAGAATTATCAAGCAGTCTTATATTAAGGATGTTCCTACTTAGAATTCATCTTAAATGTTACCATATTTTGCCATATATCCCTTATAGGGTCACTGTTACATTTTTTTGCAGAAATCAATAGTCCAGGCGATTTTAAGAAACGTAATTGGGTTTATTAGGCAAATCTGCCATTATCTTCATTCAAAAAGTCTTTCCCCAGGTCCTCCCCTTTGGTTTGGGGCCTGTAACATGGTTTTTTACAGTATTTTTTTTTTTTTTTCTCTTCCTTTCTTGACACTGGAATTATGTTCCTTTTTCCCTGAATAGACGCATCTCCCTGGCCAGCCCGCGGCAGATCTTCAAAGCATCAAACATGACTCAGCGTTGGCAGCACAGAGAAATCTCCAACTTTGAATACCTGATGTTCTTGAACACAATAGCCGGTAAAGTAATAGCCGTATATTCTCTGTTATTTCTACCTGGAGATTTCATTTCCTCCTTTTCAGCTTACACGTTCATTCTAATACGACAAAAGCAAATTGTGGATAGATATATGGAAGTGTTTTATGATATATAGAGTTTCTATGTTAATGCAATTAAAGGCAACGGATCAGATTGTGCTGATATCTACTGTGCGTCTGCAGTGGTAGCTTTAGATGGGGGAAAAGGTAGTTTAAATCGGTCTCAAGGCAGAGAGAGGGGGGGCAGCAACTAGTCATCTGGGCAGTGAGACGCCTGTGACTAGTCACAGCTCTCTACCCGTCAGTATGCAGGTTGACAGGCATAGAGATCCGTTAGTGGCCAATCATCCTCGCGGAGAGAGGTGACTAGTCACGGGCAACTCCCTGCCCAGATGACTAGTTGCCTTCCCTCTCCCAGCCTTGTGCACCTGATATAAAACTACCCTTTCCCCCATCCAAAGCAACCACAGTAGACACGGCTGGTATCCTCAGGCAGCTGATCCATAGATCTATACTGTGCAGCTGAGAACCATATCGGCACAATCGTCTTGATTGGTTCCCTTTAAGCTCTTCTTCTAAGGGTAGAGATGTGTCTCACTACTGCCACCTGTAGGTAGCTCCCTTCTAAGTCACTAGCTGACCCATTAAAGATCCTTGAAACCTGACTAGGGATATCAGCCAAACCAGGGACCCTGATCTGCAGCCATCCAAGCTATATCTTAGTGGTAATAGTTTTGTATGTCAGCCGCCATCTGTTTAAGATAACCTTCACATACATGATGTTAATGTCCATCCACTGATCTATGACTGAACAGGAGCATGAACGTTATTTTGGTGATTTTGACAGGACGAACCTACAATGACTTAAATCAGTATCCGGTTTTCCCTTGGGTTATTACAAACTATGAATCCGAAGAGCTGGATCTGACCCTCCCGAGCAACTTTAGGGATTTGTCCAAGGTTGGTGCAGTTTTATTATCGTGTAGTTAATTGAGTAATTGTAATAAGTAGGTTTTCTGTTTTTCACAAAATGTTTTTATTTTATTTTGGCGATATTACATGTATATGTGTCCTCCGTAATACATGACATCCGCAGTGTCAACCAAATGATAGGAGGGACCCGGGTACAGTAGCATCGAACAGTATAGTTATTTGCAAGGTGTTTCGGCCCATATTATCACTAACAGACTTTTCTCCGGCTTCTCTGGCCTGACTGTGATAATACCGGCCGAATTGCGATATAAATAAATATACTGTTTGATGCTACTGTTCCCGGGTCTCTCCTATTATTTGTCTGAGGCCGCGGATTGGAGACTTCCCATATACACCTGCGCTGATCCTTGTAGTGTGGGACCTTTGGTCTAATGATCCCATATGGACCACTTCTCTACATGCTGCTTCCCATCTCGGTGCTGCCCCCTGGAACTTCTGCAGTGTCAGCATCTGTTTGCCTATTCAATAGCACAACTCACTCAGGTGAGGACCTCCAACTGCACCTGCCGCAAACTCTGCTGCTCTGACGATATTACACCAAGAGGCGCCCCTTGCCTGTTTTCTCTTCACTTTATAAGAGTTACAATATAGTTACAATATAACTATGTAATAGACTCAGACATCCTATATCTTGCTCTAGGAAGGACAGATACAGAGAAGAACAGAAAAGGAAAGAAACTGAACAACCAATGAGAGGAAAAAAAGTGAGGGGGAGGGTATAGGGATGCAAAACCCTCTCTTGCTTTATTTTGGGGAATCAGTGGATCACGAGTCCAGCAACTTGACCAATGGATAATAAACTAACCAAAACTAAAGAAACTGGTCATCAACAGTGGCCACAAGCAGCAACTTTATCGTAAGCCCGTGGCTGTTCACCTAGCGTGGGCCCCCCTCAACCCACTGTAACTATGGTAGCACTAGCCTAGTTTTCATAATACAGGATAGATAATGTCACAATGCCCTGAATTGTGCCAAATTGCAGAAAAAAAGTAGGTTTTTTTTGCAAGTCATGGCAGAACTATAGCAGGACACATAACACCAGTATTAGTACAAGTCTTTTTGGGTGGCCATGGGCCCCCCAGGAGCTCAGGACCCCGGGCTACCGCCCGAAACGGACCTATTATAATCCGCTACTGGCCACAAGTTCCTCCATCCTAAGAATATTATTTAGCATGTCGATACTGAAGATGTTATATAGGTGAATTTACAAAACCTCAGGAAGACCAATTCTGCAGCCCATAGGGAACAATGTAATTGTCTGTTAAGGATGTATTAAACGGCCAGATATTTCAGAGCAAGCGAGCGCCGACCTGTCAGGTCAGTGCTCACTTGCTGCTCGCTCCCTGCTTGCTGTTGGTGCTATTACACACACTGAATGGGGAAGAGCAGGAGACCCGCAGGGAGCAGTGGGAGGGTCTGCCCTTAGATTGTCTGGGGAACCCGTAGAGATAGCAGCGATCTGCTGCCATTACACGAAGCAACAGCCAGCAGAACGCAGCTATCCTTATTGGGATTTCAGATCGTGCTGCATGTCGGCTGGTTGATGATTTAGAACATGACGTATTACATAAAACGATTATTCAGGGTCCTATGAAAGTGAGCCCTGGATAGGGGACAGCAAGGCAATTTCCAGAGTCTGAATAAGATTTCCAGGACAAACCTGATTAAAAAGGCAACAAATCAGCAACTATTAAGCTTGAGTTTGGGGACAATCCCACTAAATATGGAAACAGGTCCCCACCTCCATATCAACAACAAAGAGTTAAAATAGAAGTAAACATTTTCCTAAGTTGGTCTGGACACTTATAACATCTGGATGTGACCTTGAAGTCCTTCTCTTGGGTCCTGAGGGAGATGGAGGATTAAAAGGATTTTTAAGTAACTGTAAAATCTGCAACATGTCACTTTGTCACTTGTTGCAGATTTTTCCCTGTTCAAATCAATAGGGGAACAGTCAAATTTGCAACAAGTCTGAAACAGTTCCAAGATTGCACTGACTTTTGTGTGGATTTGCTGCAATTTTCAGTAACTAATCTGTTTAGTGTGAATTTACCCCTTTAACCGCCTCCAGTTTTTTTTTTTTTTTTTTTTTATTTCTTGTCCCTGACTGGACGCACATGCTGTATACATAAAAGACTGTAGAAGTACTCAGCATATTGCAATCCGGATATCGATGTTTTTCTCGCTATCAGCATTATCTTGTTATTGAACAAAAAAAATTGATTAGTGTAAGAGACTCAGTGCATGCCGCCGTTACTGTAACCGTGGCGTAGAACGGAGGACTATCCTGCTGGTCATGAGGCATATTGCAGTACACGTAGTCACGAAATAACATGTATGTCATTGAATAACATCCAGAGGTGTGTGGGACTATTTCTACATGGTGACATTTTCCAGCTAGTTGTCTTGAAACGTTCCTTTTGTCTGTGGGTCCAGATTTCCCCCTTTTATGTATTTATGGCTTCTTATATTATGGATGACACCCGGAGTACAGACACAGGAGGGAGGCTGGGAGGAATGGGAATACTTATAAGAGCTGTCTGTCTAGTACACAGACAAAGGCAAGATAAGAGACAGACCCGCATCCAGTGACTGCAGTGCAGACAGATTACAGTACAGTGAATTTCTACAAGATCCTAGAATATATATATTTTTGGAGTATAGATGTGAACCATGAAACGAGAGCCGGGAGGACGGAATCCAACTATAAATTAGTTCGATCTCAGTTACCATTCTATCTATATACTATCAAAGTTAAAAAGAAACTTCTGGAGAGCCTACCTTTTACATTACAGTTTTTCTCGATACACTGGTGCAAGAACCAGGCAGCGCACTCAGTGTTTTCTCTCTCTCTCTCTCTCTCTCTCTCTCTCTCTGTCTCTCTCTCTCTCTCTCTCTCTCTCTCTCTCTCTCTCTCTCTCTCTCTCTCTCTCTCTCTCTCTCTCTCTATATATATATATATATATATATATATATATATATATATATATATGAGTTTCTAAGTTTATATATATATATATATATATATATATATATATATATTTTCATTTATTGATATATTTATGATTTTTTTTTTTTTCTATCTTTGTATTTTGTATAGGGTTAAGCTTTCGCACTACCCATAACCTTCATTCTAAAAATAAATAAATAAAGATAAAAGTCTATTTTTTATGTTGATAATAACCGATAACGTAACTAGTTCCCTGTTCCTATACCACAGAACTGATATAGTACTATCCTATATAATACAGAAGTGCTGGAAGGGTTACTCCATAAATACTTATTTCCTTATGGTAATAAGCACAATCAGTTTTCTGTAGTCTATAGAAAGAGCAGCATGCCATATTATTTTAGCAGATGTGCAAATTAAATTATTCATGCTATTTGGAGCGCTGTCTTGGCGGCCCTGGCTTCTAATATTGCCGGTGTGGTGAGTATGAAGGAATTATTTACATCCCTGTTTATGTGACGAATTCCTTTGTGCATAGGAGCAATAACAGACTCTGCGCACAGACTATAGTAATACCCGTATCCATCTCTTCGTACAGTTCTCATACTTGAGGTCTGATGCAGCTTGTATGTAACTCCTCGGTAAATCACAGATTTCTAGCTTTGCGTTCTGGACAATATTCAGTTGCAATTTGTAGCCGCGTCTGCTTGTAGTTATGCAGAGCGACGTAAGAAGGATTCCAGCACTATCAGAGCCATAGATAAATCGGAGAGCACAGTATACAGCAGAGCTCTAGCCTGTATACAGAGTTTATGCTACTGCTGTTTACTGCTGTTATTTCTACTCTTGTTTCTATTGTGTTAAAGGATCTGCTTTCTTTCTATAGAATTATTATAGTTGTCTTATAATATTATTATCATTATTATTATTATTATTATTATTATTATTATTATTATTATTAAAAAATGCCTACATTTTGTTCCTGATATGATTTAAAGGGTTTGTTTACAAGAAAAATTCTTTAAATTAACTGGTGGCAGAAAGTGACTGACAGAGATTTGTAATTTACTTCTATTAATAAATCTCCAGTCTTCCAGTACTTCTCATCTGCTGTATGTCCTGCAGGAAGTGGTGTAGTCTCTCCAGTCTGACACAGTGCTCTCTGCTGCCACCTCTGTCCATGTCAGGAACTGTCCAGAGCAGGAGAGGTTTTCTATGGGGATTTTCTGCTGCTCTGGACAGTTCCTGACATGGACAGAGGTGGCAGCAGAGGTCAGGTCTGACAATGGCCATTTGGACCCCCATAGGTCAGCCTAAATCTGTGGAGTTACTGTTATGTTGAAATCATTCGACTCTCTGTGTGTAATGTGTGGACCCCCAAAGAGAGTGAACATCTTTGTAGCATAGCGTGTAGTTGCACAGTTCACACAAGTGCCATTAACCTCTCTGGGCATTAGAGAAACTGCATAAGAGACGGCTGTCGGCCTCCTGTCCACCTCCAGCAGCTGCACCCGGTCTAGAAGGGACAATGGCCTCTCATTCTCATAGTAGGTTCAGGTTGCAGAGGTGGCAGCCACATCTATCAGACATATACCGCATATACCCTGGATAGCTGGATATACCCTCCACATAGGTTTATTGGGCATGTATAGAATGTCCACTGTCTGTGTTAAGTTGATGCTCTGTCTGAACATACACGTGTGACTGTAACATTTGGGTAACATGTGCTTTACCACTCTATGATTGTAAAATGTGCTGAAAGTCCGTTAGTTTGGAGGTATTAATGAGCAGGCGTGATCAATGACGGGCTGACAAGGTGGCGGCTGGATCATGTACTAGTTACCTGGAAACATTCCCCAAGAGAAGCCGCTATTAAGCCGCTGCCGCACAACGCATTTCAGCCGTTTAGTGCAAAAAAATAAACAGTTAATTGATATTCTTTAATACCTTATTATCAATTAATGGGATCCCAGGCCCCCAGTTCACAGATTTTTGCCTCTCTAATTAAAGAAAAAAAAAAGTTTAATGAAGCAGTCTGCGATATTTATGGTGCGGCCGGATTCCGTGTACAGCGCCGGAGCTTAGTAAACTGCTTTTACGGTGTATTAAAACATAGCGGAATGGCCTCATCTTTTATAGCAGTTGTCAGGAAAATCTAGGCCAGCAGTGTAAAATGTATTAGCCCAATACATTGTCTCCATTTTATTATGAGGAAGCTATGATGTACGGCTCTGTCACTGCAGATCTATTGTTCGAGGGTTTGCACTATTTTCTCTGCCCCGCCATTAATTTATAGCAGTAAACAATATGGAGGCCTCCGACTGCAGCAAAGCAGAATCTTTTAATGAGGTGGATGTTATTACCACAATAAATCAGGGCATTCATGTAATGTATAATTCAAAGTGTGTATTCCCACTGTAAGTTCTCTGAGTAAGCTGATAGTGTGTCATTGTCAGAGCCCGGCTATACCTTTATACTGTACTGTTATTTTTTATCCTACTATCTGGAGGCTGCATTTTTTTTTTTAGATTTTTGTTTTTCTTTATTCAGTTGTAAATGAGCGCTGAAGAATGTTCTGGCCGGCACGAGAAACGGAACTGTAACAATTATATCAGGAATCAATAGTGCAGCTTCTGTGGCAGCATTGATCGGTGCATGCTGCTGTTTTCACAAGAGGCAACAAAATCAGTCCTAATTGGTTTTAGTGGTATCTCCAAGAAGCGTAATTCTATAACCATTGATTGGAGGTGGGTGCGCAGTTCAAGAGCTCCCAGGCACATAGTCATTTGTTAAAATGCTGCGGGGAGAATTGCATTTTAGTATTTATTCTATTTCCCATTAACTCCCTGCTGTGCAGACTGATGGTTGCAGCTTGTGTCCTGTAACTAACCCGTAGCCGTGAACTCGCTCTGGTCAGTGTTGGGTTACTCACTCAAATCTTCATCCTTCAGAGACTGAACTGTGTATGGACGGCTTCATAAAAATAGCTAAAATAATAAGAAAAATTCTGGAGGGGAAATATAAATCCCGTCACAATCCACTACAGCATTGGACCCTTTAAATAAAAAAAAAAAAAGAAATTTATACTTTATACCAGGTAATTCACAAGTTTAAGGAGGGATTCACACACACAGAGGGATCCAACGAGAAGAAGTAGGCCTCCTTTCTTTATATTTCCTGGCGCTTTTGAGTAATTTTTGGCTTTGGCTCCAGAACTGAATGTAAAACAGCAGCAGACCGTACTGATTGGTCAATGGGTGGAGGCATCCCGTCCATTGGTCTTTTATCAATGATCCCAGGATCCTTGTCGATGGTCAAAAAAGGGCCCCTGCGCCACTTTTTTAGTTATAAATATTTATATGTATAGATGGTTATAGCTCGGCATTGCATGAGGACAACGATACTCTTGCTGAATGGGTTCATGAAGTTTCCGATCTTATTCACATGGAAGACCTGGTCTCTGATAACATCGGCAATGCAACTGGTTTTGCCCATAGTTTGGGCACCTTGGATAGAGTTCAGGGTTGGATATTAACTGGAGTCAACGCTAGACACTGATCATTCATAGAACCCGACCCCTAACTCTGTGTTGAGCTGTGCCGTGTTCCTATCCACGCTCCGACACTTGTTCTGCCAGTATTGAACCTGGGAAATAAATAAAAACGGTCTAACAACCAAACTGCCTGCCCCCCCCCCCCCCCAGCAACCAATCACATCGCCTGCTAGGATATGAGAGCTGAGCTCTGATTGGTTGCGCAGTTTTGCTTGTAGACAGTGTGTATTTATTCCCCAGTTATCCTGAGGCCTTGCAGGGTTTCAGGGTGTGTCCATAGCAGACCTATAACCTGTCAATCAGACATGCCACTAAAGGAAGATTGGGAAAGTCTTGTAGCTGAAACCTTTGCTAATACTTAGAATTAGGTCGGCCAATAGTTTAGAGATCGCATCACACGTTGTATTAGAAAGCGCACAGGCCAGCTGACCACAATGTGTGCGCTCCTGTATGTTCTTTCTTTCTTTTTTGGCAGATTACCTGTACAGTTGCGGCATATACTTCTCCCCCCCACACACATATCTTCCATGTAGTGTCATGAGATCTTACTTGCATAACTTTCTCCCCACGGGATTAATTATATTTTGCTTTTTTGTAGCTTTGAATTGTGTTGTCACTCCCCGGCATTGGCTTGTCTTGCTGAGGTCTCCAGGGACCCATCGCGGCGCTCTTGTCACTCCTTTGTCACTTTGTATAATTGCTAGAAGTTCAGGCTGCAGTTTTAAAGCCCTGTTAAGACTCTTCATAAAAAAGTCTAGTTTTGTTTCTGCCTAAATGTAACAATTTGATTTTTTTTTTCTTAAAGAAAATCTCCTTCTATCTTTCAGCCTGTTGGAGCCCTCAATCCCAAGCGAGCGGCCTTCTTTGCAGAACGTTACGAGTCCTGGGAGGATGATCAAGTTCCGAAGTTTCACTATGGCACACATTACTCCACTGCAAGCTTTGTACTCAGCTGGCTTTTAAGAATTGTAAGTCATTTTTTAGCCTCATTTTCAAAGACCTCCATGATGTATTATAAAGGACTGCACTCGGAAATGCTTCTCTCTCTGCATTGATCCACCTTGTACCTGCAGCGACTGAAAGGGAACTTAAGGAACAAGCAAAGACTCCATGCAAAGTGCTCCATGGTGTAGAAGCATCAAATAGAGGAATACAAACAGAAGTAAAGGTGGACTCCCTCACCTGGTGGAGTTGTGCAGATCCGAGGCACAACTCTCTCTACAGTGTATGCGGGACTATGGAACCACAGCTCTACTGTGAACCCACAGAACAGCAACCACACCTCTAATCCACTTGATCCAATCACAGTTCATCCACCACAAGGACCATATTATATGGAATTAGACATGATCAAACCAGGCTGAACCCGAACCATCAGCATTTGAATTCCATTGTCTTCCCGTTCTGTGGGGAAGGTAAAGACAGCCCTGGAAAACAGGGATAGCCTTATTCCTGTTTTCCATTCGGGACTTGGGCTGTCTCCACCTTCCCCATGGAACGGGAATATAGCGGAATTCAAATGCCAATGGTTTGGATTCATACAAACTTGACCTCAGCCTGGTTTGATCATCTCTATATGGAATATAAAATTTAATTAGCAAAACAATAAAATACATAAAAGGGTAAAATCACAATGCATTTCCAGACCAGAGCGGCCTCTTCCTTAGGAAACGCGCTGTGCTTTTACCCTTTTATGTATTTTATTGTTTTGCTAATTAAATTTTATATTCCATATTTTCTGGCCTTTGTGGTGTATGACCTGCGCCTACGCACCTGTGTTTGGGTCAAGTGGGTTGGAGGTATGGTTGCTAAAAGGGAACTTGTCAGGTCCCTTAGGCCTCACCCTCCGGGCCTGGGACCTGGATAGTCAGGAAAACCACATTAAGGGTGCGTTCACACCTACAGGATTTGTAGCAGATATGATGCTGTGTTCAGTTATTTAAATGAAATCTGCTGCAGAAAATCAGCTGAAGATCCTGTAGGTGTGAATGCACCATTATGCTGTTCTCCTAGGCCCTCTGTGATCCTTTGTAACTTTCTGTAAATCAATTGCCGCAGCCATCAGCTGATCACTGTGAGTCCAGTAAAAAGTTGGTAAAAAAACTTTTGGTTCAGCAAATGGTCAACTACACATTTCTCTTGCAGTATTTCGTGCTGGTGATTGATTTAAAGGGTGTCTAAAAAAACTGCGCTTAAAGGGCACCTCTTTGTTCCTGCAGATGAGTACAATCCTTAGCAGAAGACCCCCTCCTCTTAGGCTGGGTTCACACTGCAATTTTGCAATCCGTTTTGTTCATCCGTTTTTTGAAAAAAAACGGATTGCAAAAACGGATGAATTTGTGTGCATCCGTTTTTCCTTTGACTTCCATTATAAAAAAAAGGATCAAAGCGGATCCGTTTTTTTTGGCGGACGCAAAAACGTTGCTGACACTATTTTTTTTGTCCGTTAAAAAAAACTGATCCGTTAAATGGATTGCAAAAACGCAGTGTGAACCCACCCTTAGAGATATTGCACAGTGGTTAGGTTCACACAAGAAAATAAAAGCTAAATGACTGTAATTTTAGTAAAAATTAAACAATGTGCAAACAGAAGAAAGAAAAAAACAATGTTTTAAAAAAGCAAGTTTTAAATGATGTGCATGTTCATTATTTGGATGGTCGTAATGATTTGCGGCCATTGTTTTGTATGGTGTGTACACTGCCCGCAAATTACCCATTGACTTCCAATAGAGTGCGTTATTATATTGAGAACACGGCCGTACTAACCCTAAAATCACTGCTGTATTTTTCTTTCTTTTTACAGTGTGTGAACATAGCCTTAAAGAGGTATTCCAGGAAAAATCAACTCTACCGCTATCCACAGGATAGGGGGAAAGTAGGAGATCATGGGGGTGGGTCCTACTTCTGTAACCCCCACCCATCTCTGTATTATGAATGGAGCCCCTGGTTGGTGACCCGCTGCTCTGTTTATTCCTATGGAGCGACTGAAAGAGATGAGTTCAGCGCTCTTCCAGCTTACTCAGCTCTTTCCATCTGCCCCATAGGAATGAATAGAGACGCCGGTCATGTGCCGTACCTGCAGCTGTATTCATAATACAGAAGCTGGGGCCGATACGAAGATTGGCGAGGGGTTCAGAGGTCGGACTCCTGCAATCTCCTACTTGATTTTTCCTGGAATTCCCCTTTAAACCATCTGTACTGTAACTGTTTTGAGTGAATAGCTACAATCTTTATCAACATTTTTTTCCCCTTTTTAAAAAATTTCTTTCACTATAAAAAGAAGTTTCCTCCTTATTTGTATGTAATATTTTCGCCTTTGTAACGTGGAGGCATTGTTCTTCTTCTCTGGTTCTTTGTTCTTCTATATTTGTTGCTTAAGTTCTCCATTTGCATTGCTTTCCGGCAAGTGTAATTTATCTGTTCCTAATAACGCTCAGCGACCATATTGCGGCTGCTGTGTAAGGCGTCGGGGTTTGGTGGATTAATCAGGAATTGTGTTTATTGATAGCATGTTGGTTTACAATAATGTATGTTTCTGTTAAACCTAAGAGGTAATTCATCTAGAAGAAAGTAATTTCTTTGGGAGAGCATTAGCGGCCTCCCATTAATTAAAGCTTGTTAGAATGGTACAAGCAGACAGAAATTCTTTGTATAATTTATGGGGCCTCGCTAATTTTAGGCAATTATCTACTAATATGGGCTTAAGTGTTCTTTAACTAAGAAGAGGCTTTAAACATCTTTTATTGTATGAAGGAAAATCAAGGAAGGTTTTTTTTTTTTTTGTTCCTTTTCCAAATGTAAATAATTATCCAAACAAAGAAGCTTACCGATCTATATTGTAAGGATGTGATGTACTCATTGCCTGCGTTTTATGTCATGTGTCAGTCCAATGGTCAAACATTTGTTGGCCTTTTGTATGTGTAGCTGTTTATATGTTAGGTGTGCACAGTATTTCGCATAGGAGAATTATGATTGGTCCTCAAACATTTGCATCCTCTGGGTAATTATATGTACATGTTTGGTTACCACTCCTGCAACATGATGATGCCAGTTGATTACTTCAGCAGCTGTAGGCCAATACTTAACCTCTTTAACTGCTGAGGTTACATGGCATTGCATGGAGCAGTATTAGCAATCTGATTGCTTATGAAAGTTCTCTGAGGGGACTAAAATGTAAATTTAAAAAACGAAAACTCTGCCACGATAAAAGTTCAAATCACCCCCTTTTCCATATGAAAATGTAAATATAAGAAAATGGATACCGCAGTATTTCTGCAGCCAGCTGCATCCATAGATTCCATTAGAGAATTCCATACTTCTATGTATAACATGAAGTGGTGTGTACTGTGTCAGCTTCTTGTGAAGCCACCTTAACTAAAACTGGTATACACAAGAATCATTTGCTTTGCACTTTATAGGCAAAAAAGAATTTTTTACCTGTTTAAAATTGTGTTACTAACATGTCATTTATGGAGTTATGCCTTGTCCTCTAAGGCCAGGATTCACACTGTGCATTTCAGCCCTTGTGGCTTTCCCTAAATTGCTGTGGTCTAATGCCGATACAAATAAGTATATAAAATCCATGTGATTTATTTGTAAGCTGCCAAGTAGCATCATTTCCATGCAGGTTTGCCGTACAGCTCCCGGCCATGCTGCCCGCTGCTGCCCCTGACTCTATAACATCTGACCCTGTCTTATTTCTTTCTAGGAGCCCTTTACAACATTTTTCCTAAATTTCCAAGGTGGGAAATTTGACCACGCTGACAGAACGTTTTCTTCAGTATCGAGAGCATGGCGCAATTCACAGCGGGACACTTCAGACATCAAGGTAAGATTCTTTTTTTTTAGTTATTTTTTCCTAGTCATATAAAGTATGTTTAATGGTTGTATAATATTTTTATACTTTTTTTATGTTTAACACACAGGTCAATAGAAACACAAGAATCTTTACTATTATTATACAGTACTTCAGGGTTCTTTCCTACATATAGATTGTGCTGAGTTTTACTTTCTTGCCGACCACTAGTTATTACGGATGCAGTCACCTGCATGTCCTCATACTTGGGGCAAGATTACCTTTCACTTTAGCAATGTGCTCATAAACATTGTTCTCTGTTGCAGCGAAGTGCCAAAGAGGCGGAGTCTGTGCATTTCAGAGCTCTGATTTTTGGCATTTTTTAGCACATTGCTTTCACAGGCAGCTACAGATAATGTGGGACATTAAGACAGTTTATATTTAAATTAGGCCCCGCCCCTATTCACCCCGCCAGATTTAGTAAGAGGCGCATGCTGTGCAGCAACCACAGAAATCTCTGGCACGCCTCTTTCCCACCTTGCCGCGCCACCCCGTCCACCCATCAGGTCAGTAGGCTGTACGCCACATAAAAGGCACAGATATTTGCACACACCACTTTACCGCGGCGCACTTGATAAATGTCCTCCATTATCTGTATCTTTTATCAGCACTTTACATTTCCAGGTGACAGGTTCACTTTAAGCAATGTCAGCCCTAGTTATTCCCTACCTAAAGCCTTGTGTATGTGACCTCTACTGTGCTAACAACTAATTTCTGGTGTTAAGTATAAAGTATACAATGATTGTAGTTACGAGAATTACAGGATCCCCCTGAGTGTTTCACCTGTCATGTTTGGATCCACATACATGGATAGTAAATATGTGGATATAACTGTATGTATATGTGTGTATATATATATATATATATATATATATGTATGTGTGTGTGTGTGTGTGTGTATATATATATATATATGTGTGTGTGTAGTATAACCTCTGTAGAAGCACCTGGGGCAATGACCTGTTTCTCATTTGGGCTGTGAAATGTTATCCCGCCATTTGCCATGCATCAGGTACATCGGCTTACTTTCCCTCCATACTTTCCCTTCATTGGCGTCACAACAAACAAATGAGTTTTGATTGAAAGTCTGAGCATTGTCCGAGTGATGAAGGGGTTAATAACCCAATCCCCAGCTGATATAGACTCTGCTTACAGAGATCATTGGCCTGTGCTTCTGACCTTCCAAATACCTTCTGGAGCCTAAAAAGAGTTTAGTAGGAGCCCTGAGGCAGCCGGCAGCTTTGTCTTCTCCTGGAGGAAGAGTTAAGATGCTGATAGAGATCTATATTAGTTTTCATGTACAATAGGTAACGGATTGTTAGAGGATTATCCCGGTTATTTGCACACCTTCTCACTTAGGTTTTATACATATTAGAAAGGTCCTATTACACAGATTATTTGACAAATTATTGGAGCCAAAGCCAGGAACAGACTATAAACAGAGAACAGGTCATAAAGGAAAGACTGAGATTGCTCCTCTTCTCAAATTCATTCCTGGCTTTGGCTTCAAAAATCTGTCAGATAAATCTGTGTGTGTAATAGGGCCCTAACTCTTCCTGGCCATGATACAATAATGTCTGTCCTTATATAAGAATATATATTTTTATAAAACATTGGCTTTATCAACTTTTTATCAAACTGCAATAAAAAGGTTAGGTCCCCGTAGACACTTGGCTCCGATGTGACTGCTACTTCTTCACTCCCCCTAGCTATTTTATTGCTGATGTTAAAAGGGTATTCCAGCCACAGGAAAAAAGAGACCTTACAATTCTAGGCAGATGAGGGTCCTAAATAAGAATAAGAGGAATCCTTCTCACCTTCCCCTGACGGCCTCTGACCCCTATCGCGTAGTGATTGGCTGAGGCGTCAGTTCCTGCAGTTTTATACTTTATAGAAACCAGTGGAGAGACAAGGACCAGAAGCCATCAGAAAGGTGGGGCATTGATGACGAGGATGCTTTCTTTTTTATTTTTTTAGCACACTGGCTCACTTGGAAAATAACGTATTAGGTGACGCAGGCCGACGCGATCACATTGTGCAGCCCTTATACATTTCTTGTTTGTTCAGTGACTGTACTCATTTTCTGCTTTGTTCCTGTAGGAGCTCATTCCTGAATTTTACTACCTGCCCGAGATGTTTGCCAATGTGAATGATTACAATCTTGGAGTGATGGATGATGGTACGGTAGTGTCTGATGTGGAGCTCCCACCATGGGCTAAAACTCCAGAAGAGTTTGTTCGGATAAACAGATTGGTAAGTAGATTGGAGAAAGACATGATAAAAGGGTTTGTCTGGGGATTTACTTTATTTTCTCTTAAGGTTGGAGGGGTGGTCCATTGAAGTAAATAGAGCACAGCTTTAATATCGCATACAACCTTGAGGGCAAGTGTGGGGATGTTTTTGGAGGAAACTGTGAATAACCCCTAAACAGTGGGTTATCTGGTATCAGAAAATGGTATTTAAATAAAACAAATAAGATAAGAAGGTCACTGAGATGTGTAAGATGTGCACATCATCCCTCTCTTGTAACAAGACATCATCCTCTAATGTCACAGGAGACGTGGCTGGATCTTATCGCCCACCCCCCTGAGTGATTCACCAGCTCTGACCAGCCCTTCCAGCCTACATCACCATCTCCCTGAGCAGACAAGGAGTGCAAGCAGCAGGTGCTGCAACTTAACTGATAAAATAGCCTGCAGTGAAATTAGATGTCTAGTACAGGTTTGGGCGGAGAACCGGCAGGAGTTCTCGGGAAATAGGCAGGGTTGGTCAACCGGGTAGCACAACCACAAAATACAAAACTAAGACCCCCAGAACAAATGGATTTTTGTTAGTTTCAGAATTGGGGCAGACAATGTTTTGTTTTTCGTTTTTTTACGCCAGCGTGTAATTGCGCCTCATTCCCATATGAATAGATGCAGTGCATTATGATGCAGTGTGATGGTCTAGGAGTGTTGCACTTCTATTGCTGAAGTTGGTGAATCAAGTAAAATATTTCTTATCTAATGATAAATACTGACGTTTCCTATCTGATTGCTAAGTTAATCCTCCATATCTGAGTGCATTGTCACTGGCAATCTCATCTCCTATTCTTGGGCTACTCCATAGTGCAGGCTAATTGTTCCCCTATAGGACAGATATAGGCATCCTTGTACAACTAACTTGGTATTCCAACCAAAGAAAACGAATCTTGGCTGATCTCTAGACAGGTGATTTACACCTAGACCACAGGCTAGAAGATTCAACTATATCTGATTGCAGATCAGTCCTCTGTTGGCAGACACTGACTGACAGCTGAGTGAACAGGAGGCGGGGCAGCAGAGATTATTCATGAAGGAGAGGGAGGAGGAAGCAGAGATGAGGCGGCCAGAGTGCGGCACAAACACTAAGCCACAACTCCTCATTGACTCTTCATTACAGTAGGAGACCTGTGATAGTAAACAATCCACTGCACGGACACATTACCCAAAGGCACCATGCTCACTAGGGGACTGCCAGCACCTCAGGTAGGGCCCAGGAACTGACAGATTCCCTTTAAGAACAACATAAGATCAGCCCTGACAATGTAAATATTGTGGGGATCACTCATTTTACACCTTAGCGTCCCAGTGCTATGAAAATATCCCCAAATCCCTCTGCTATAAAAAGAGTGATTGACACATCCTGGTGCAGCTGCATTTCCTCACGGCAGCAGATCTCCTCTTTCAGGGTATAATTAAAGAGTCTGCCGCTGGGAGGAAGGCGCGCTGCTTGTGTACAAACAATGGAATAGAGCAATAGCGTTCAGTAGTCGCCGATGCAGGAAGAGATCCCACTGCCAAACAAATTGATTCATTCGAGACTGTTTAAAACCCAACATGCCTCTTAAAGAGATTTTGTGTCTGTGGTTATCCAAACCGAGATGACGTTTTCCGTCGACTTTCCAGTTTACTCCTTCCAGCCCGCAGATTATATGCAATGATTACAGCTCCTGAAAAGCAGCCGCCTTGATCTGTGACCTTTTTGTGGTGCTAATCGGGTTCCCGATATCATTATCCCTCAGTCATTAATCATATTTCCTGCAGCCGTCAGCCAGTCAGACAGGCTCAGACCCCGTCTTCAGGCCTGGGTTGGCAGGTTTGTGCGTTTTTGCAGATTATTATAGTGCAATACCTTGGCTTCTAACAAACCAGCACCACATCAAGCTGTGCGCTACAATTAAAGTCAGATGGTCCTCAGGTTAAACAGGCAAATAATGTTGCAGCTGTCTGTTTTCCTGATGCTAACCAGCGGCAATGACTATGCACAATGTTACCAACTCCACGTTATACAGAATAGGGGCATCACATTGCTTAAAGGGGAAGTCTGTGCAAATGTTACCAACTACACGTTACACAGAATAGGGGCATCACATTGCTTAAGTGACCTGTCTGTGTATAAAGAGTTCTCAGGGATTTTACCTATGTCTATAGAAAAGTCTATCACTATTGTAGATACTTATTTCACTGTGAGATATTTACACTTATCATTTTAATCTAAGAAAATGCAATCCATAAAGCAAAGTCCCATCAGGTACATCATTTATTTTTTTTTTTTTTACCTTAGCAGATTGGTGCCAGCGCAGGGATCCCGGCGGTACAGTCCTCGCCATCCAAATTCCGTGCTCGACGCTGGGCTTTTACTGAGCACCGTCCTGGCTCGGAGCACTGGGGGCAGACCCTCCCCCCCAACCCCCCCCCCCCCCCACTCACACACACACCCCGTATGACGAAACCCCCTCCCCTCTGTGTTGTGGTTTCACTATAATCAATGGAGAGAGGATATGGTCACGCCGGGGGGCGTCAGGCCTGTCCCTAGTGCTCCGAGCCAGGACGGTGCTCAGTAAAAGACCAGCTCCATGCGCAGGGACCACTGGCATCCCTGCATCGGCGCCAAGTGGCCTATATGGTACATTCGCATTGAGGATTGGTATTACGCACAGTATCTGTGTATAGTATATCTAAGTGCTTGCAAATCTTGGGTCCTGGCATCTAAGAAGATGTTACTATGACCGGTATCACCTGCCTAACCATTATTGCCATGGCAGCAGTATTTTCTAATGGCTGTGGCCTCCTTCAGCAGGGTCGTGTGCCTAGCCACACCGTAGAAATAGTTCACCAATGGTTTGAGAGACGTGACAAAAGTTCAAAGCAATGACTTGGCCTCAGAATTCCCTAGATTTCCCCCTCAGAACCTACAAGCTTAGAGGGGTTAACCAGAGGTCTTACCTGTTCTTCTCTCGGGTGGCCAGTCCAAAGAATGAGCTTTATATCTTCTTGTAGCATTGGGGGCTTTGATTCCAGTGGTGGTTCAACTTGCTTGCAATGCCCCCGATTCCCAAAAGGGTCTTAAGGTGGCTGAACATTATCTCCCCCGCCCAGCTCCTGTCCTAGATATGTAGCAATAGAGAGAAAGGAAACATGCCATCCCTATCATTAACTTCTTCCTGTCTCACCAGCCCTGATTGATAAATCCCTCTCTGCTCAGGTATAGGGAGAGTAGTGACGAGTGAACTTAACAGACATTCTTGTTTGTCCAATCCTGAACGCTCTGCATTTGACTTCCGGTAGCTGGAGAAGTTGCATGCAACCCTAGGGCTGCCAGAAACACATAAATATCCATGTTTTCCAGGTCTCCATAGTGGTGTATTCTCTCCAGTCTGACTCAGTGCTCTCTGCTGCCACCTCTGTTCATGTCAGGACCAGTTGATTTGAAAGAAAAAAACTGCTGGAGTTCCCCTTTAATACTTTTTCAGTTTCTTGATGCAGCAATACGAGTGCATGGACAGCCTATGCTTAGTGTATGTATCGGTTTCATCTGAGAGTTCTGAGCTGATCGACCCCTGCAAAGGCTTTCTCAGCATTTACTTTGCTTTCCCTTTAATATACGTAACCCTCTGAGCCAGAGGTGGAAATACTGTTACTTGGTCCTATGGGAAGATGATTTTTTATTGTCTGTACCTTTTCTTTCCATTTTGCCACCATAGATTGGAGCCATTGTTTCTGGGATATAAATGGCTGATTTCCAGTTAATTCTATATCAGTTGTGTAAAACACTGATTGGTATGGCAGGCCTGTCAGCAGTGAAATACATGTGTAAATTTTCCCCATTTTAGCCTATGATTTACAGCTTAGTGGCCTGTAGACTCGGAATGGCACATATACTCCTCTAGCAGCTGGAATTAAATGCAGATTTCATCTATTTTCAGCTATAGGTTTCCCCAGAGTTTCATGCTGCTTTGCAGTTTTTATGCTAAGGGTTAAATCCGCAGTGCTTGTTTCACAGATTCAACATATATAAGTAGAGATGAGCGAATCTCGAGCGTTTAGGTCCGTCCAAATCCGAGCGTGCAGCATTTGCTTACAGGCTGCCTGTAAAGCACGGATACAGCCATGGGTGTCTGTGATTGTTGCCTCAGTTCTCTGGGAGATGGACTACACTGGAGAAGAGATTATCCTTCTCTTATTATGTGAGCGACAATAACACACACACACACACACAACCTCCGGAGCACGTGACCATTTCCTGGACACCACAGTGTTCTCTCTACTGGAGCAAAGAGTAATCGGCTATTTTATTTATTTTATTTATTTGTTTCAACTCAGAAAAGGTTTATTAGATTGTACAGTGATGAACAGACACAAGAGAACTTTCTGCGTATTTACACACATACACACTAAATATAAAGTAGATTATGCTTCAGCCTGTGTTATTTAGAGGGATTTTAGAACTGCTTACTGTTACGGTCTGAAGCATAAAAGTTATCAGGACAGACATAAAGGGAATCTGTCCGCTGCAATTCATGTTCCAAACTGCTGACACTGTTAGATGCTATTAGATCAGGGAAACACATGGTACCTTTCATATATCTGTCTGTGCTTTTAGAACATAGGAAATGCTATATATAGAATATAGTACAAAGAGTCAAAGAGGCATTCCTGAGCTCCTGAAGTGCAGCAAGCTGTAACCCCAAGTTACTCTTAAAATAAGGTACCACTGTATCTGACCCTGCTTGAGACTCCAAGTGTCAAACAGGGAGGAGAGAAAGAGAAAGCTTCCAGCATTGCAGATATTTGGGAGTTTGGGAAAGCCTCTTTTACTCATTGTTGAAGAGTATGAAAGAATTTCTTTACACCCTGGAAGCACAGACAGATATATAAAAGGTACCATGTGTCTCCTTGACCAACAGCATCTAACGGTGTCAGCAGTTTAGAATGTGAATTACAGCTGAAAGATTCACTTTAATGATTTAAATCTGTATAGTCTTGAAGAACTAAGGGGGGGGGGGCATGATTATAATTTTAATTACGTTAAAGGGCTAAGTAAAGTTCAAGAGGGAAGTGTGTTTAAAAAAAAAAAAACACAGGCAAAAGGGGGTGCAACCTAATGTTAGTTGGGGAAAAGAACATGTAAAAATATGGCTCTACTGAGGGAGTAGTAGGGAGCAGACCTCCTGCAGATGTGGTAGGTAAATCCACAGTGAATGTAAATCTGCCATGTATATACATATATCTATCCTAAGATAATAGGAAAGGAAATACTAAAGGACCAATTACACTGCCCAATATTAGGGAGCGAGCGAGCGCCAACCTGTCAGGTCAGCACTGGTTTGCCCTGGTTCTGTGCTCGCCTTCTGTGCTATTGCACGCACCGACCGGGGGGGGGGGGGGGTGACTGTGCGCTGAACTGCAGGAGGGGCTGCCCGAACAATCTTTGGATTCATAGAAGATAGTGCCGGTGTGCTGCCACCTATCACACATAGCGATGGTCAGCAGACCGTCGCGATCGATGTCTTTCTTTTCGAACAAGTTCACAGACCACAATCAGCCGACATTATGCATGTTGGCTGATCGTTGCCTCTGAGCATGAGCTATTACACCAAACGATTATGAGTTGGAACGGACAGTAATCTGCCAAAGCCGGCCGATAATCGCGGCTTAATAAGGCAGATTAGATGGAGTAGATGATGCTTTTCTGCCGACAATCCTCTGTTTCTGTTGCTCTTGATGCCCCTTCATTAGCGTCATTAGTCGGCGTTCGTAATAACCGCATAATAATATTATTATTACACTTAACTAGAATCCGGTTCCGGAACTTCCCGATGGTCTCTGCTTAATCTGAACGTCAACAAAATTGTAATATTGCATTAAAATTGCTGGAGAGTTATGTTGTACATTAACATTTTATTGCAAATTGCCTTCTGTTTCAAGGTGACAGATACCCTGGTATTGAGTGATTTACGGACTGCGATGCTGTTTTTAAAGGGATATAAATTATTAAAAGAAACAATCATTCTGAGATAGTTTTAATTTTCTTTAACCAGCATATGTTACTAATTAAAATCACGACAACGGCCGTATAACGTTCATTACATTTCCTGAAATAGCAACTAAAACTCAAACCCAGGGCAATGCCTACAGAAATAGAACGGACTTTTTTTCATTTCTTGATCGTTCTTCTGGGTAGTGACGTCGCGTAGACCGGATATTCTAGCAAGTGGGTCTCGGTTTGGACACCATGTAAGACTTCAAAATCGATTTTACAGAAAAAGTTGAATTATCCTGTAGAATTACTTAACTTGTTCCAATCCTACTTTACTGTTTGTAGTATAGATTGTAGAACATTAGCAATTTTACATACACTAATCAGCCATAACAATAAAACCACTGACTGGAATGAACATTCTTGATTCTTATTACTTATTAAATCTGGAATATAATAGGCAGCAAGTGACAGTTCTTAATGATTATGTTGGAGACAGCTAAAATGGGCAAGATTAAGGATCTGAGCAACCTTGACAAGGGTCGAATTGTGATGACTAGACAACAGACCAGAGTATCAACTAAACAACTGGTCTTTCATGGTGTTTCCATTATTGAATGGTTAGTATCTGCCACAGTGGTCCAAGGGAGGACAACCGGTGAACTGGCGACAGGTCCATGGGCACCCAATGTGATAGGCTTGTCTTTGTTACTAATATCTGTATGGTCCAGTTCAACAGATGTGGTTCTGTCATACAAATTACTGAAACTTTTAATGGCAGGAGTCATAGAAGGACACCCGCTGCATCTCAGCTCTCTTCGTGGCCATAGACCAGTCAGAATGCCCATGCTGACTCCTGCCCACAGCTGGAAGTGCCCAAAATAGACATTTGAGATTCTGAACTGGCCCTGAACCTTATGGTACTTTTACACGGAGCGATAATTCGCCCAATCGCACGATTAACGATTTTGAATGAACAATGTTTTTTTTTTTATAACAATCAGCATTTAGACGGAACGATACATCGTACAGAAGATTCACTATGCGATCTCTCACACAGGTGAAATCGTTGAAAGAATGTTTACACTGAACGATCTGCAAATTTTTTGCTGTGTTTTCACAAACGATTATCGTTCAAATTCAATCGTTATCGTGCAAATTCGAACAATAAATCGTTCCGTGTAAAAGGACCATTAAAGCAATAAAAGAAGATGGGTTGATCTGATGAAGCATGCTTTCTTTTACATCGTGGTTTGCCAGGGTGCGTGTATAAGTTACTTACCTGGGTCGGATATACTACTCGATGCGCTATGAAAAAAAGACAAGCCAAGGCGTGGTGAGATGGCAAAGTTCTACTTGGAACCTTGTGTCCTGGCAGTAACTCGCACTACCGACCTAAACATTGTTGTAGACAAATTCACCGCTTAAAGGCAATGGTACTACCTAGAAGCAGTGACCTCCATCAGGATTATGCACCCTGCCACACTGCAAAAAATCTTCAGGAATGATTAGAGGAACGTGACAGAGTGTTTTAAGATGTATAAAGGAGTAGATGGTGGCGACCAATGCAGGTAAAAATATGCTTTATATCTCCATAGTAAAACAATGCCGTGAAGGTTTGATTCTTAAGAGTCTTTTAAAAAAAAAATAATAATAATTATATTATATAGCCTGGTGAACGTTGCTGAATTTTGTCAATTTACCTTGGAAAAAACAGGAAGAGAGAGCTCAAAAATTCTAATAACTTAAGAAGAGTATCAATTAAAAAAACGTAATATTTTCCTGCAAAGAACGAACCCACACTCGTCCAGCTTGTGGGGTTCAGGATTCCTGCAATAAGGTGTTTACAAATAGGTTTTCCAACCAGACCTTGTCCTTCCTTATAAAGTGTAGGTTGATCTGTAGGTTGATCAGCTTCTTCTGTCCACCCCTCCGGGCAGCAGTGTCGGACTGGGATACCTGGGGCCCACCAGAGGAAATGATCCTTGGGGCCCACCAAAGAAGAATCGGTAAAAAGTGACATACTGGCCCGGCCCTATCCTGGTTTTATCAGGATCTGCGACAACTCCCTTGTGAATGACATGTTTTCAGTTGAACTATAACTCTCAGAATACCCTACACTCAGGCTCGGACTGGCCCACAGGGGAGCAGGGGAATACCCCGGTGGGCCCTAACCATTGGTGGGCCCCTGAGCAGGAGGTCTGTATCCCTGTTTAGCAGCTTGAGGATGACATAATCCCCCAGTTAGTTTCATGGGACTTCACCTTTCAAGAAACTTAAGTGGACGGCTGTGCTGTTTGCAGAGAGCAGGGATGGGGAACCTTCGACCCTCCAGCAGTTGCAAAACTACAACTCCCATCATGCCTGGACAGCTCCTATACACTAGAACAGGGATGGGGAACCTTTGGCCTTCCAGCTGTTGCAAAACTACAACTCCCATCATGCCTGGACAGCTCCTATACACTAGAACAGGGATTTGAAATCTTCGGCCTTCCAGCCGCTGCAAAACTAGAACTCCTACCATGCCTGGACAGCTGAAGGCTGTCCAGGCATGATGGGAATTGTAGTTTTGCAACAGCTGAAAGACCGAAGGTTCCCCATCCCTGGCATAGAGTGTCTGACCAGTTACTAACAGCACTGTGCAATGACGCTATAGTAATGTGAAAGGTTTGGCGCTGGGTATATCTGGTGTATGTAAGGTGGGCCCCTAGACTAAAATATTCCCTGGTGGGCCCAAGGTACCCCAGTCCGACACTGCCTACACTTATAAAGCTTTAATGAAGGGTATGTTGGGAGTTGTAGTTTCAGAGAGAACAAACCTTTAATGATTGATTTTTGTGCAGAAGATTCTGGTGGCCGTAATCTGTTACAACCATCAGCCCTGAAGGTCCAGCACTATATGTCGCTACAGTGGCAGCTCATATGTACTACAACTCCTAGCATATCCTGAGGGATGCAGACTATCAGTAAATGCTGGGAGTTGTAGTTCCCCTACTACCCCTCTCATCCTCCTGCTCCTCCATCATCATACTACTACCTCCATCATCCTCCTGCACCTCCATCATCATACTACTACTCCTTCATCATCATACTACTACCCATTCATCTTTCTGCCCCTCCATCATCATAATACTATGCCCTTTATCATCATACTACTACTCCCTTAATCCTCCTTCCCCTCCATCATATTACTACCCCTCCATCATCCTCCTACCCCATCATACTACTACCCCCTTCATCCTCCTGCCCCTCCATCATATTACTACCCCTCGATCATCTTCCTTCCCCCTTCATCCTCCTTCCCTTCCATCATATTACTACCCCTCCATCATCCTCCTTCCCCCTTCATCCTCCTTCCCTTCATCCTCCTTCCCTTCCATCATATTACTACCCCTCCATCATCCTCCTTCCCCCTTCATCCTCCTGCCCTTCCATCATATTACTACCCCTCCATCATCCTCCTTCCCCCTTCATCCTCCTGCCCTTCCATCATCATAGCAATACCCTCCTCATCCTCCTGCCCTTCCATCATCATAGTAGTACCCCTCTCATCCTTTTGCCCCTCATCAGCATACCAGTACCTCCCTTATCATTCTCTTGCCCCTCCATCTGTATTTAAAACAAAAACAACTATACTTACCTCTCCTGTAAGGTTCCTCTAGTGCCCCAGTGACTCCTCTCCCTGCTCTGCTTGAGTGAGATCGCCAACGCCAGAAGGGGCGGGGTTTCCCGCGACGGGGGGCGGAGCTTCCGGGACATACCCAGGACATGTTTTGCTGGGGCTGTCTCCTCAAAGTGGGGCAGACCCGGCTAAACCATGTATTTATCCTGCTGCAGCCGGGGACCCACTGAGGACAGGCAGCATCATCCTATGGCTGTCTTATTATTATTATTGCAACACATTTCATGATTATTACAGAAAGGCTTTTTGAGTCGTCTACCGGTATAATTTCTGATCTGGTGATTTCACACTTTGGCTTCTGTTTACTGTAATATAACTGGGCATCTGTTTGGCAACTACCCAGAACGTACACACAGGAGAATGAGAGTATAGATGATCAATGGAGCAAGCACTAGGCAGATGGTCGTCGGTCTGTTTCCACCTTACCAGAAGGCATGAAGCCAGGTATCTTCTGGACACCACCTCACCTGATAATAAGGATAATTACTACTCACATTGCTGGGTTTTGCCCTTTTTTATAGCATAGCACAACCTTCCCGGGTGCTACCATTATCGCCCTAAACCATAACTCCCTTGCATGCTTAGATGCAGCTTTTACTTTGATTACTTGATGTAACCATTCTTCGGCTATGTTCCCACACTGTTGTTTTTTGGAAAAAACGGACTCTAATTGCAATAAAATCAGTGTCTGTTCTTTTCTACAGCGTTGGCATTGAATTCAATGCAGTGCTGACCGCTGTACTCCGACTTTATTTTAACGCCTGTTTATGCTGCGTTTACACGGAGCAATAATTTGCCCAATCGATTGTTTAACGATTTTGCAGCAACGATTTGCTGCGTTTAGACGAATAGTTAGAAAATTTGTTAGAAAAATTGTTATTTCGATCATTTTTAAGCCCATCTCACACATAGGGTGAATCTGTGAAAGACTGTTTACACGAAGTGATCTGCAAATTTTTAGCAAACGACCAATGACTATTTGATAACATGTTGAAAGATCATTGCTTGATCGTTTGCTGTGTTTACACGAGCTGATTATCGCTCAAATGCGATCATTATTGCAAAAATTTGAGCGATAATCGTTCCGTGTGAACGCACCAGTAGTCGTCTTATTTTGCTTTTTTAACATTTTGTGAAATTTTATTGGTCTTTTATAAATTCTCCCCTCTACCAAATCCCACCTATATAGTTCTGGACCATTTGAACATAATTATTTGCTTGTCAGTTTTTTATTATTAAAGTGCACGTCAGATGTTGCCTGATTCGGCAGCTGTCACGTCCCCAGCCTCCCCTCCTAACCCACAGTTTTGCACGCGCACACGCACACACGCATATACACCCCCCTCACACACACACACACCCACACACACGCGCACACTCACAGTGATTATCTTCCATTTGCCTTTGGTTTCCCAGTTTTCACCCATGGCGTTCCCCTTCTCATAGCTCACAGTTGACACCTATGTCACTTTGCTCCGCTGTATGTTTAATTTAGTTTTCAGGCTTACTTGGATTTGACATCTCCTCAGCCCGGGAACAGTGCACAGCTGTGTCCAGGCTTTCCCTTTATTCACATTCTTTACACATTTGGGATTGTGTGATGCCTGTGTTCTCGCCACCTTGTCATTACACTTGCTAATTCTTGCATGTCTGTCAAATGACACCTTCTAAGTCTCTGTGTTTTAGCCAGCGAGCTGCACTGAACGCTTCCACTAACTCCGGAGAACTCACATGCCTGGTAGTATTCTATAGAAGAAGTCGCCATATTAGCTGTTTATAGGAGATAGTCACATAGTCACTTACCTGTTATCTACTATAGTAGTAGAGAAATAGAAATTGGATTTCATGACAGGGAAATAAGTAGCAATATAACATCTTTTTTTTTTTTTTTTTACATTTACTGTTGTTATTGCCCAGCCGCTTTCCCCAACCGTGTGTGTGAGTGTGTGTACGAAGATCAAGAGTCGGTCAGATGTTGAATATTCAGCTGACTGTTGTGTATAAATGACGGCCAGCTTTAATCACTGCCAGACTCCATTGGTAGTCACTAATTTTAAAGGGAATGTTTCATCAGAAAATGACTTATTGTTTTTGTGTTAGATTTCTAAAAAAATTTGATGACATTTTTTCTAATTTTCCATTTTTCTCTCTATATTATATAATAACCCTGATATCTTGCAGTTCTCATTCTCACCACTGGGGCTAAAACTAAGCTGAGACTTCCTGTTGCGTCTGTGGAGATAAGAGGAGGCTGCAGTAAAGTGATTTGTACAGCATTTCAGCGTCATGTGACACCAGTAGATAGAGGAGACAATAGCAGCTCCCTGTGGAATGACCTCTTCACAGGTCACAGAGCGCGCTCAGTAATGTCTCACATTCATCTCAAGGGGACAGACTCTGCCTATTATCATCTATGTCCGAGAGTAAAGCAGTAAAGCATGTCACTGAATGCTGTTAAAAACAGTCCTGGCAATATGGCCACCCCCATAATAATGTTCAAATAGTGAAATAAAAATAAGTTTTAGTGTCTGACTCTAATCAGTAAAAGAAAATCTAGGCGACACATTCCCTTCCAAGTTTATTCAAAGAATCCGACTTGAAATTCTTCTTGATGTGTGGCCCCCATATACATTAGATTATCGGTAATATTTCCGCGATCTGACCATGTTAGTGTGTATGTGCAGAGTCTGCTGTCGCTGGGCAGAATACAGTGGAGTTTTTGTTCTCATTTTCACTATAGGAATTGGACGTGTAGCAGAGTTATTTTTTGCATATTCTCTTGTCATGTATTTTTTTTTCTTACATTCAGATATTTTAACCTTTGAAATCTCGTTTCTGCTGAGCGGTATCTGTCTTTTGTAGGAAACCTAGAATGAGAGAGAGAGTGATTTGCTGAATAGTTTATTTTACTTAAGGAATTTAATTTTTTTTTTGTTCCTGTTAAATTTTGAAGATTGTCCTTTGCGTCTATTGGATTACAGACGGGTTCTGGACAGGCTCAGCTGCTGCATAGCATAGTGATATTTTAATTTACTGGGCAGACGTGTTTACTGTGTACTGTGTAGTTTATGAGTGTTACCATAAATGAGGTAATCGAGCGTTTTGGTTTCCATGTGTTAAACATTACATGAGCTAATGCAGCTGCACCCACCCACCAACTATGGAAAGTCGAGTTCTCTGGCTGAGCGCTTCATGTCGCAATCCGTGATTGTTTATAACTTTATACGGAGGCAAAATATGGATTGTGAGTGTTTTCACGGAGCAAAAGTCTTAATGGTAAAGATGGACGAAGTAGCAGAACAAGAGTCAATAATCTTACGGTGTGTCAAACTGTTTCGTCTTAATCAAAAAGATTTTACCAGATTTCACGTTTGCTAAAGAGACGTAAAGTGCTGAGTAGAGATGAGCCTGTCTACGGTAGGAACGAAGCAAGTCTGCGTTGTGCTCATCAGGCTGCTCCGCTCCGTTCTGCTGGGAAAAGATGGATCCAGTCCTGGCAAACTGGGCAAAGTTTCCCCGCACCTGGGGAGGAGCGGCACGGAGCGGAGCAGCCTGATGAGCAGAATACAGATTTGTAGATTCACTGATCTCTAGTGCGCTGTTACTTCATCACTTGTATCCATCTCTCCAGCACAGGAAAACTAAAATACACATAAGATATTATTAGGACATAAAATAGATATTCATTAGGCTGGTTTCATATGGGAGAGACAGGAAAACTTTATTCTGCTGTTTTGCAATTTTTTTCATTTCTATTCCTACGTAACATTGATACTTGTTATCGTAACATTGATACTTGTTGATGTATGAAAAGCACGGTGGCTCAGTGGTTAGCACTGTTACCCCAGTGGTGGGGTCCTGGGTTCAAATCCCACCAAGGACAACATGGCAAAGAGTTTGTATGTTCTTTCTATAGTTTCCTCCGGATACTCCAGCTTTCCCCCACACCCAAAACAATCAGGTGAACTTAGATTGTGAGCCCTAATGGGGACCAACATTTACAAACTATGTAACGTGCTCAGTTGGCACTATACAACTATAATATTACTATATATATATCCAGTGTCTATGGGTCCCTGTAGGGAAGCTTGTACTATGAAGCCACTGTAGTATGACCACCTTCAGCAGCAAGTTCAGGTATATGAATAGGGATAATACACACTGTGATGTCAAAGTACTAAGATCATGCACATACTAATGTCACAGCAGTGGGATAAACCATTTAGGCTGATCATAGGGGAATCCTGTTCACACACTGGATTTTTCAGTGCTGTATAGATGAATTATGTTGGAAATAAAGAAAAAGCATTATGCAAGATAAAGTCTTTGAGTAATGCGGATTCCCTGTACAATAGTGTGTGAGCATGTGTCCACCGATTCCCGTATGACTGAACTAAATGGTTTATGCAGGTGGGGTTAAGTAGAAACCTGAAAACTGGAGAGAGAACAAAGTGTTGTAGGGTGGAGTGATGCAGGTGGTGGGGTTCCATCCCAGCGGTAATGTGCAAGGTGAGGTCCCAGAATAGACATAGATTCGTCCGTACAGTCATATCAGAGCACATTGATCCACGTAGTGACATTACAGCACAGGAATTACATAACTAGTGATGTCATAGAAAAGGGTAACACAAACTATGACATCACAGCAAAGAGAAAACATACAAAAAGGTCACCATGTACACTATGACATTTAAAGCATAGGAAAAAGAGAGTAATGCTATGGCTTACCAGGAGTCTCCATAGTGAAACTTGGGGACAGAGACGTTCAGTTTTGCACATCCTTATCTACCCTACACATCACTGACTGCACTTACACATCACTGACTGCACCTACACATCACTGACTGCACCTACACATCACTGACTGCACCTACACATCACTGACTGCACCTACACCTACACATCACTAACTGCACCTACACCTACACATCACTGACTGCACTTACACATCACTGACTGCACCTACACATCACTGACTGCACCTACACATCACTGACTGCACCTACACATCACTGACTGCACCTACACATCACTGACTGCACCTACACATCACTGACTGCACCTACACCTACACATCACTGACTGCACCTACACCTACACATCACTGACTGCACCTACACCTACACATCACTGACTGCACCTACACCTACACATCACTGACTGCACCTACACCTACACATCACTGACTGCACCTACACCTACACATCACTGACTGCACCTGCACCTACACCTACACATCACTGACTGCACCTACACCTACACATCACTGACTGCACCTACACCTACACATCACTGACTGCACCTACACCTACACATCACTGACTGCACCTACACCTACACATCACTGACTGCACCTACACATCACTGACTGCACCTACACCTACACATCACTGACTGCACCTACACCTACACATCACTGACTGCACCTACACATCACTGACTGCACCTACACATCACTGACTGCACCTACACCACCTGGATTTAGGGCCCATAACAACTGCAGTGCAACGCCGCCGCCCTTATAGTTGTTTTATAGATGTAAATACGCCAAAACTAGAGGGCTCAATCCACTTACAGCTCTAAAGCGATAGAATGAGTGTAAATTTCCTGTTTTCCTTACAAAGTGAGTGGACAAAACATTCTTTATTCCTTCGGAAGCTTAAGATACGCGAATTAGACACAGTGACAGACTGATAAGATGCCATGGGATAGAATGTGCCTATTTATAGGTGAATAATTGGATTTTTGGTATTCACCCAAAAGTTTGCATAATCCAGGATTAACACCCAATTTATTCATTTGCGACTTTTTAAAAAGTTGCACAAACTGATGCAGGCCGATGTCGGGTTAGTCGAGTTTTTTTGAGCAATGTTTTTACTTTTTGCAACAATTATACAATTTGTTTGCAACTTTTTAAAAATTAGATGCAATCACTACGGCAGTGCTACATTTTATCAGTCACAAGATATTGGAACAAAATATTCACTGATCCTCATTAGCGGAGTCCCACACATCAGACTCCATTGTAAATGTCCCCCATTGTGCTGTCCGTATCCCCTAGACCAGGACATGAAAGCGTTTGGGTTTGTTTTCCGTCACTGTTGTAGCGCTGTGTTCCCATGGACTGTAGCAGACGTGCACTGTATTACCTGATGTATGGAACCTAAACAGATTGTGCTCTTCTTTTATCTGTCTTTCCCTGGAGCCATCCTCCCAAGTTAGAGAATGATAAATGAGACCCCAGCCTGAGAATGTGAACTGGTTCCTAAACATTTCATCTGATGTATAAACAACTGTTCCCTTTTACCTTTAACTGCTCTAAGTCTTCCGAACTGAAGCTTCGCCATCTAAATACTCCTGCAAAGTGGATTTTAAATATTTTTCTGGCTTAAATATTTGAATTACAGTTATGTATCCCGGCTTTTTTTTCTTCTTGTGGACAGTTATCATATGTGTAATCGTAAACTGTGCTGAGCAGACATCCTCACCAAAAAAGACACCACCCCCCTATACAGATTATTTGGATTAGGCAAGATTTAAAGGGTTTTAAAACACTTAATCACAAAATATAAAGTAAGCTCTCCAGCATTGTGTTCATAGGAGATATACCTGTGCATTTTAGGCTTGTCTTATATTATGGTATAATATGCAGAAAAACTTTATGGACAGGGGATGGGGGAAATTACAAAAGACAATATGCTCACCTCTCGCGGTGCCTGTGCTGTGCCGCGTCACCGGGCTCCTGTACCCCGCCAGGTTTCCAGATATGTTACAAACTGGGTTGAACACCACAAGCGGGTGGGGTTTAGCCCGTGGAGCCAATTAGTGACTGCAGCGGTGTCCCTCCCCAGTCACTGACTGGCTGAGCGGTGCATCCGTCAACTGGGTTGTGACATAGCTGGAGGAGAGCTGAGAAGACATCTGGGGGCTCTATGAGTCGGATGCAGCACAGCAACAGGTAATTATAACTTTTTTTAAAATGTTTCCCCTGGAGTAATTTTTTGGCCCAGTGCCGGACTTACCCTTTAAAGCCCCGTTCACACTAAGTTAACACGGTGTTGCTGTAAGTGAACGAGAGGGCGCACGCTTGTCCGCTGCCGCCGCTCTCCACTCAAAGAAGTAACGCTGTGTTTACTCAGTGTGAACGGGGCCTAATTCTGTTTCTTTTTTTGTTTCACATATCCAGCCAACTATCTCACATGAACCATCCCCAGGATAAAACCTCCTTACTGGATTTCAGGAACAGGTTGTTGTTTTACAGGCCTGTTGAAACCCAGTAACTATAAAATGTGCAGCCCAGGCCCTCTCCTAATAAACTAAACAAAGGCTTCGGCCAGCAGGGTCGCTCTATTTACTACAGATTTTATGATCACTAATGAGGGAGGGTTATATACAGTACTGTGCAGAATAATTCCTGGGAGGCCTAGAATGTGGAATTATCCCAGTTAATAGATTGTATATCCTGACATTTCATAGAGAAATCAATACAGATCGCACAAAGTGTTATTATATGGTACAATTCTTCAAAAACCTTGAAAAACTTTAGAAAGTAAAACCGAGTCCTCCAGTAGTCCTACCACAAGACATTCTGATGAGGATTATAGTTTTCCTGGGTACGGGGCAGATTACACCCATATGTTTAATTTGTAAGTAGTGCCTACTTATAAAAAAAAAATCTCCTCCTGAAAAACACGGACAATAAGTAGTGCTCTCCTTTCCATTATGTGCATGAGCCCAGTAGTCCTGGATATTCATGAGAAGCAGAAAACTCCACCACCAGCTGCTGATTGGCAGTTATGTATCCATGCTGTGTATAGGCAGTCACCTGTCACTCAGCAGCTGGAGGGAGGGGGAGGGGTGTGCCAAGAATCCTATTTTCCTGCATATTAGGAGAACGGCTGAACAGAATTATGTAAGGAATACAGTTCAGCATTTATATCATTAGTTTACTGTGCCCTCCTTTAAATGAGACCTTTCACCCCCTGTACCAGGGTGACAGGCTCCTAACCCCAGCTAGATCTACTTATACTGACCTCATCTCGCCAAATCCCGCTCCCGGAGCTGGTCCTGGGACGGAGATACCCTGGTCAGAAGCCAGCGTCCATAGAGAATGAATGGAGCTGTGCGCGTGCTGCAGAGATGAATCCGGCTCGATTCATTCTCTATGGACGCCGGACCTATCTCGACAGCGCGCGCGCCGGCTTCTGACCAGGATATCTCCGTCCCGGGACCGGCTCCGGGAGCGGGACTCAGCAGGATCCGGTCAGTATAAGGGGGTCGGGAGCCTGTCACCCCGCATAGGGGTGACAGGTCCTCTTTAAGGCGGCATAAACCTAGTGACAGATTCCCTTTAATTCTGACTGGCTACTGAATGTGAGAACATGGTCTTACACTATATCATGAGATCATTATTCACTGTTTAGGCCAATTTCACAGGAGTATAATAGCTCATATAAAATTGGCCACACAAATATTCTTTATAGAAGGTAGAGATGTCTTTCTGCTCTTTGCCGCCTTGTATATAGCAGGTTTCCTTATAGAAAGCCTTGCATAAAATTATGCACCGAGAAGCTGGGGATTATTTTATTGCTTGTAGATTTTAGTTAAGTGCATATTTATGGTAAACTTAGTTGTGCACGGCCCACAATGGTGCAGTATTTTCTCCATAATCCGAGTTACATACTAAAAATAAAGCTTGCTGTGTATCCTGAGTGGAAAGTATACATTTTGCAGGAATGCACAAGGGTACGTTTCATGGTAGTGCCTGAGATGGTTTTCATCATTCTGACTTTAGATACTTTAACTTTTAACAGTTTTCAGATTTATATAGTTTTTGTTTGCCTGTCAAAACATTTAATTATATCTTGCTCAAAGGTGTAAAGCTGTCAAATAAATCTAAGTCTCTGCATAAACATAGCTGAGCGCGCTCTCTCTATCCTACAGTATATAGGCTGAGCAGGCATGGCAGGCATGTTTTTATTCACATTTTTGTTGTTGTTTTTGAATATTTGTACTGAGATGGGTAATAACCTAAGATTGACTGCAGGGTTGTTAGTTTTTGTTAAAGGGGTACTCTGGCGAAAATAATTTACTTTCAACTCAACTGGTTTCAGAAAGTTATATAGATTTGTAATTTACTTTATATTTGAAAATTTCCAGTACTTATCAGCTGCTGTATGTTCTGCAGGAAGTGGTGTATTCTCACCAGTATGACACAGTGCTCTCTGCTGCCACCTCTGTCCATGTCAGGAACTGTCCAGAGCAGGAGAGGTTTTCTATGGGGATTTGCTGCTGCTCTGGACAGTTCTGACATGGACAGAGGTGGCAGCAGAGAGCACTGTGTCAGACTGGAAAGAATACACCACTTCCTGCAGGACATACAGCAGCTGATAAATACTGGAAAGCCTGAGATTTAAATAGAAGTAAATTACAAATCTATATAAATCTCTGAAACCTGTTGATTTAAAAGAAAAAGATTTTTCCCTTTTAAGACAGGACGATATAGAAAAAATTAAAATGGCTGCCTGGCATCTATACTTGGGGTCCAAAGCGGAAAGGCTCCAAGTCATTTCAATTTAACAGTGTTTTTTTATGAAGAAATCTAGTTTGAAGTAGAAAACCTCCAGCTTTCAAGACATCATTCTTAACCGGAAAATTTTACTACCAATTGGGGAAAAAAATCTTGTCCAAAGGATTGGCGATGAGACAGGACAGTGTATTCTCAGAATCTACCTGAAATGACTTGTATTCCCATCCCCCATGGTTACTGCCCTATAGTGGGGTGATACACAGGAGGGGGTTACATGTAGATGATTGGTTAGACTCTCATAAGATTCCAGTAGTCCTCATTACTCATATCAGGCTTGTTCTACCAGTAGTATACACTCATTGGGAAACTGAGAACAATTAGCTTAAAGATAGATAACCGACTCATTGCCGAGCACAACAAAGGAGAAAGCTTGAGTCTATGGCAAAAACTCATCCAAAAATATAATAACGTTTTACCATCTTTATTGGACTTACAGATCAGAAGCACAACTGTGTACAGACCTGTTCAAAAGGTGGTCCCCATGATCCGTGCCACCCTAGAACCGGGAAAACCGCTAAACCACAAAATATGGAAACACTCATCAGATTGCATGGTTGTATACAGGAAGACAGTGCAAAATAGTGCAAGCATAGGAGTCCATGTAAACTAATACACAAAGATAATAGGTCAGTGCATATGCAGTCCGTGCACACTGTGGTAGGGGAATGTATACACGTATATACACGTTCCCAATGCAGCAAGGAGTGGCGGTACCAACACCTAGCCCTTCCCCACATGTTTCAGTAGTGTTCTGCTAACTTCATCAGGGCTGTATTTTAATCTGTGTAACATTTAATAAATCATTTTTCATATAAATTTCATATACAAGCGCAGGGTTTGGCATTTTTGTAGGTTCATTTGTAACCATGAAAAGAAGAGCCTGTGTGTTACAGCTTGAATCAGAACAGGTAAAAGTACAGTATTATGCGATGTGAGGGGCTATAGACTTTACTACCACAATGTATTAGTATCATGTGTGATAAACAATTACACACAAAAACCAATCAGTAAGGTCCATACAAAATGAAGACTATGTAACATGGGGGGAGGGGTCGTCATGTGCCAGAGTGTCGGTATCTTCCTTTTTACCTTAAAATGTTTTAAATTGGAGTTAATGACTCTTATTATTGTAATGAGGGAGCTGCCCGCTTTTCTGGTGCGCTGCCCTTTGAAGCTGCTGCTCCTGAAAGGCGCAGGGAAATACTTGAGTCTCGTTAGTAATGTCTACCACTTGTGTATGTGCCCAGATGAGGAGGGGGAGGGCGGCCGCACAATACATTGCACCAGACCCCCAGATGGAAAAACTCTCATCTCGGAATTCTTCTTCCTGGGGTTTCTGTTTGCTCGCAGAGAAGATGCAGCGGAATCCTTTGTGCTGTTTTTTTTTCTTTGTAATTATAAAAGTTTATTTTGAAAATGGGAGAAAATGTGAAGTGCGGCTTTTTAATTGGGTTTAATTGGGCTAACAGATTCCACAGCGATTTACACACACAATACAACACTTACACAATACTTACACACAACAGGATTAAATAATAAAGATACAAAATTAGTCAGAGACCTGCTCACAAGAGCTTACACACTAGGAGGCCTGGGGGGACATGAGCTTACACACTAGGAGGCCTGGGGGGGACACAAGAGCTTACACACTAGGAGGACTGGGGGGGGGGGGACACAAGAGCTTACACACTAGGAGGACTGGGGGGGGGGACACAAGAGCTTACACACTAGGAGGCCTGGGGGGGACACAAGAGCTTACACACTAGGAGGACTGGGGGGGGGGGACACAAGAGCTTACACACTAGGAGGACTGGGGGGGGGGACACAAGAGCTTACACACTAGGACGACTGGGGGGGACACAAGAGCTTACACACTAGGAGGACTGGGGGGGGGACACAAGAGCTTACACACTAGGAGGACTGGGGGGGACACAAGAGCTTACACACTAGGAGGACTGGGGGTGACACAAGAGCTTACTCACTAGAAGGCCTGGGGGGGACACGAGCTTACACACTAGGAGGACTGGGGGGGGACACAAGAGCTTACTCACTTGGGCGACTGGGGGACACAAGAGCTTACACACTAGGAGGACTGGGGGACACAAGAGCTTACACACTAGGAGGAGTGGGGGGGCACAAGAGCTTACACACTAGGATGACTGGGGGGACACAAGAGCTTACACACTAGGAGGACTGGGGGTGACACAAGAGCTTACTCACTTGGGTGACTGGGGGACACAAGAGCTTACACACTAGGAGGACTGGGGGACACAAGAGCTTACACACTAGGAGGACTGGGGGACACAAGAGCTCACACACTAGGAGGACTGGGGGGGACACGAGCTTACACACTAAGAGGACTGGGGGGACATGAGCTTACACACTAGGAGGAGGACTGGGTGTGACACAAGAGCTTACACACTAGGGGGACTGGGGGGACACAAGAGCTTACACACTAGGACTGGGGGACACAAGCTTACACACTAGGAGGACTGGGGGACACGAGCTTACACACTAGGAGGACTGGGGTTGATACAAGAGCTTACACACTAGGAGGACTGGGGGACACGAGCTTACACACTAGGATGACTGGGGGGACACGAGCTTACACACTAGGAGGACTGGGGGACACGAGCTTACACACTAGGAGGACGGGGGTGACACAAGAGCTTACACACTAGGAGGACTGGGGGGGACACAAGCTCACACACTAGGAGGACTGGGGGGGACACGAGCTCACACACTAGGAGGACTGGGGGGGACACGAGCTCACACACTAGGAGGACTGGGGGGGACACGAGCTTACACACTAGGAGGACTGGGGAGGACACAAGAGCTTACACACTAGGAGGACTGGGGGGGGACACAAGAGCTTACACACTAGGAGGATTGGGGGTGACACAAGAGCTTACACACTAGGAGGACTGGGGGAGACAAGAGCTTACTCACTAAGAGGATTGGGGGTGACACAAGAGCTTACATACTAGGAGGATTGGGGGTGACACAAGAGCTTACACACTAGGAGCACGGAGGGAGGGGGACACTGGATGCAGTAAGATTTTCATTTGCAGATGGTCCAGCCATTGTGCATAGAATTAGAAAGTGCCTATAAGTGTGGAGAGAGCCAGACCCCCGCCAACCTCCTAAGTGCAGGTAAAAAGTGCAGGAAACGACAGAGATATAGAGTAGAAGATGAGGGGACGGCAAAGGGGGAAAACAATTTAGTGAATGTTATAAACCTGAAGAGAAGAATCTTTCTTGTGAGTGGAATAAGTCTGAGGTCTTTGGGTTAAGTGTCCAGAGAACTGGTGCAGCACGAGAGAAGTCCTGGATGCCGGAGTGAGAGGTTCTGATTATAGAAGATGTTGCTTTAAGGTCATTAGCAGAATGTGAAGTTAAGGTAGGATGGTAGGTGGAGATGAGGGAGCAGATGTATGGAGGGGCAGAATTTTACTACAATGATAGTCGGTTTTAGCCTTTGTATTATCATATAAAAAATAATAATAATTCACTTTATTTGTAGCACAGACTTATTCCGCAGCACTTTATATTGCTTTTCATCACACTTATCTGCCCCCTATAGAACTCCCAAAAGTCTAAATTCCATATTCATCTGTATGTTGAATATAATAACTGCTCGGCCGCTCACTAAGGACTCCTTTACACGGACTTACCTGTAGCAGCAAACAAACGCCAGTTTGTAAAATCATTGCTTATTTTTGGAGCCTTCACAGGTCTTATTCGTTACAGCTGGGATCCGGACATTATCACTGGATCATTGGCGCAGCCCTATATGTCACCATAGTCGGCCACACGTTCTTCTCTATGGGGGAAGATGTGCAGCCGACTAGTGATGACTATATTTAATGGGCAGAAGATGAGATCAGCCAATAAAGAAGCGATTTCCTGTTCATTGGCTGATCGCTTGTCAGCAGTGAGTGTCCCTGTCAGTCAATCATTTGCCTGTAGTTCTGTATATAGATCAAATAGAATGACAAACTAAAGGGTTATCCAAGAATAGAAAAACATGGCCGCTTTCTTTCAAAAACGGCGCCATTCTTGTCTTAAGCTCTGGTGTGGGGGTTTTGCAGATTATTTCCTTTGAATTAGAGCTTAGTTGTAATACCGCACACAACATGAAGACGGGGGTGCTGCTGTTTTTGAAAGAAAGTAACTATGTTTTTCTTATCCTAGAAAACTCTTTAAGGTCCCCGTACACTTTATACATATCTGTCCTGAGCCTCCACAGACAGATGATGGGGATGGGCGTACCAGAATTTCACTCCCTGGCCTCTTTGCCCTTAAAGATATAAGCAGCTGCCAATCTCTGCATGGCATTGAAGCATGTGCTGGTAAATCAGAAGCATCAGAAAATAAGTATTACAAATATAAGTAACATGATATAACATATCTTAAAAAAAAACTCATTGTTCTGTTCAGAACTGTTGCAGAGAAGGAAAAAAAGAACGAAACCAGCTTTACAGATACATACATAGTGGAAATCCTTATGAAGCAGAATGTATGCACAATATCAAAACTGGAACTATTTAAAAAAAAAAGAAAAAAAAAAAAGTTGCATGAGAATAAGTCCCTGTATCCGTCGCCTGAGCCCAGCAGTTTACACTTTACAATTCACAATAAAATATTACAATAAGTAGCATGATGGGGGAGGGGGATGTACACAGGACGTTCCTGTCTTCTCATAATACTGATTGGAAGCTTTTCCCAGTCCACTCGATGTTATCAGTATCACTTCATGGTCACTGGTAATGCTGGTCAAGATCTTCCATGTGTGTGGCATCAAGAGCCTGCAGGCCAAGTTTAGTCTATTGAGTTTGGATTAGTTTATGCCGCCAGCTTTAGTGAAATCCTATTTTCTACTCTTCTAAACCATTTGCAGTTTAGATTGCCTCGATAAGTGTGCGGATATATATCAGGACATTTCTGGAATTTTTCTGTTTTCTATAGTGGAATCGTTCTTACCAATACTGTGCTCAATGTCTCCTGCATTGCTGGCGGCCTCTACTAACACTATGGGGGGGCATTTAGTAAGCAGTCTGTGTGACTCATTATTGGTGAACATATATCTTTTGAATGATTTTTTTTTAAATGTAGCACTGCCATAGTATAGTACATAGTAAAGAGTTGCAAAATTGTTGTAAAAAATTGCACAAAAAAATTCACATGGTCAACCAGACTAAGGCTTGCACCAGTTTTTGTGACGTTAAAAAAAAAAAGTTGAAAATGATAATTGGGCACTAATCCCCTATAATGCAAACTTTTGGGTGAATAATCAAAACAGAATAAAAAAAGTTCTATCTAAAAAAAAAATATTCACCCTATGCATAACATTGAGACAGTGAGGCAGGAGGGATTCCGCTTGGAATTTCCCCCTTTTTTCCGCAGTCTGAACGGGCCCATTCACCTAAAAATAGGTGCAAAACCCCTGATAAATTTCCCCCAAAGTTTATGTATGAATATATTGATGTACAACTTAACAACACATAAACTAAGTATTCTGACTAAACGGAACATGAAAGCAAATAAAAAAATACTTTATATAAACATATACAAATATAATTAATATTAAAGGGGTTATCCAGCGCTACAAAAACATGGCCTCTTTCTTCCAGAGACAGCACCACTCTTGGACGGGGTCTTGCTGCTTAGTTCCATTGAAGTGAATACATCTTAATTGCAAACCGCACCTGAACTGGAGACAAGAGTCGTGTGACTGAATAACCCCTTTAAATTCTGATGGAATAATTGTGACAATGAATGATTGAAGCCAAATACCTGCTAATTTTATGGTCAGAATACCCACTGATGCTTCCAAGTGTTGAAGGGAATCTGTCAGCTGCAATTCATGTTTCAGAATTCTGACACTGTTAGATCAGGAAGACACATTGTACCTTTCTTATATCTGTCTGTGCTTCCAGAATGTACAAAGTGCTTTTATTATATAGGATGAATAGTCAAAGAGGCGTTCCTGAGCTCCTGATACCTCCTTACTCCCCCTCCCATCCCTGACCCCACTGTAACATCTCCTTGTTTCCCCTACCATCCCTGACCCTGCTTGGGACTCAGCTTCCAGGTGTCAATCAAGCAGGAAGGGGGGACAGAGGAGAGATTATTCCAGCTGCAGCTATTCGAGAAGCCTCTTTGACTTTTTGTACCAGAGAAGAAAAGCCATTTTCTATGTTCTTAGAAGCACAGACAGATATATGAAAGGTATCCTGTGTCTCCTTGCTGTCTAATGTTAGCAGTTTGGGACGTGAATTGGAGCAGACAGATTCCCTTAAGTTCTCCAACAGTCGTTTAGAGGAAATGTTACGTGAATTGTAATACTAAAGCATGGGGTTATGGAAGTCTTGCAAAGATTCACATAGGGACCTTGTTGTGCCATAATTGAGCTATTATACCTGTATAATAATAAGTACTGGTAGAACGTTTGCATAGATTTAAATTCGATTTGACAGCTATATGACTGGTTATGTAAGGGCAGCATATTGGGCTCTGTTCACACCTCCACTGGGGACCTGATTGCCGCCATAAACACCAGAACCAAATGGTCCGATCATGAACCAACAGTAACAGATGCAGCTCCAGCATTGGCGGTCCATCAGGCTTCTGTCGGGTGTCTGTGGGTTTTTTCTGTAGGATTTCAGTGGTTAAAAAGTACTATTTTCTTTTGTCCACAAAGATCTTGCAAAATAAATTAAACTTGTGGCTGAGCACTCTGAATGGAGCCCTGACATAAAGCTGCATTCACATGTCCATATAATCTGTGCACTCAGCCTTACAGCTCCACCATACTAGTATACAGATTTCTGTGGCACAAAAAAGCTGGTGTCATCATAGGGATAAGATTTTCTAGCTGAATTGTATTATATAGGAAAACTTTAAGACTCTGGAAATGGAGCTTCACTTTGTGCTGTAATGTATTCTAGATGCTTTTTTTTTTTTTCCTTTTTTTCTACTATTATTGTACAAAAAAAACCCAACAAAACAGAACAGTCCAGCATATGTAAAACTGTTGTAATCTGCTTTGGAGGAACATGCGGCGTACGTAGGACGTGTGTACATTTTGGCATATATAAGTGTATCTGTCCCTATGCTTTGTAGATCTCATTAAAGAAACAGATATCAGCATGAGACAGTTTGTCAAAGCTGCTACGAGCCTCGAGGGACGCTTACAACAATCCGAGGGCTGCTTCGCACAACAACCTATTCATAGTCCGATTTGATTCTTAACAATTGGACTTCAGCCTCTGATTTATTCTCCCATAAATTTGCCGCATTGCATAATATTGTATTTCTGTTCGACATTTTAGTGGATTTTGTTTTTTTACAAATTTTCCTCCGAGCTCACATTGGGCATAATTGATGTTTGGAGCCAGCTTTGGGAGCACTAACAATTGATTGGTTTTGTTAGGTTCCCGACTTGTTAAGGGGGGGGATGTTAGTGCCCCTTTGTCGTACCAATATTTAATGAGCCTTAATGAGGCAATTCCTTTGTGAAGGCAAAGGGTAAAATTAAGGAAGGTGTTCATTTTCACGTCCCCTGGAGGACATCTGAAGGTCATCATTCTACTCTTGGTGGCTTCTCTCCACCCATAATGTAAACCATGTATTTTTTTTTTTACATACTGCTCACACTCTGGTATATACTCAGCCTTTTGTTTCTGCTCTGAGCGTGTAATGGTTAAGCACGGCTGATAAAGGGAATGAAGGTTTGTGCATGAATGCTAACAGCTTGCTCGGAGCTGATATTCATTAGTGCTGTGGTGTGCATCATAGGACAGACCATAGAACTACTTGCCTGCAAACTTTAACTGCTGCTTGTCATTCCGAGCTCTTAAATAAACATTTTGAAGGAAAGGCATCAGATTCATGGGGACTTATTCATTGTGATGGCTTCCTCTTTTTCTAAGCTGTTTTCTAATCAGACCTTCTGTCAGAGTGCCGGCATTGCTCTTGGGTGTAATTTACGGTTACATCCCATTTCACATTAAAAATGTAGCTTATTAGCTTAACAGAGCGGGGATAAGAGAAGATTGCATCCCTTCTGTGCACACTGTCTTATGATTAATCTACAGATCTATTTGTTAGGGTGGGATTCAGGGACTGTGTGTGTGTGTGTGCGCCTCACTTATTTTTTGGGGCGTTAGCTGCATAACTAGATAGAGGAAGGCTACACCAGTGCAGCCCTGGTTTGCTGAGTTGTGAAAATGTAATCCTGCGCTTCAGAAACATGGCCACTTTCCTCCAGAGACAGCACTGCTCTTGTCTCCAGTTTGGGTGCAGGTTTTGTAACTTTTTTTTTCCATTGAAGTGAATGGAGCTTAATTGCAAACCGCACCTGATCTGGAGACAAGAGCGGTGCTGTCTGTGGAAGAAAGTGGCCATGGTTTTGCAGCGCTGGAGAACCCCTTTAAATCTTTATGAAGAAAATGGTGTAATAGTAGTTCCTTACTATAACATACTTCAATGAGGTTTACAGTTTGATTTTCCTACTTTGGCTGCTCACACAGTTCTCATATGAAGCCAGTGAGTACCCAACATCCAACATTTTGATGGTGTCCTTGGTTGTATTCAAATACAGGATCACAACAATGCAAAAGTCACTTTAATGAGGATGCAAGTTATGTAAAAAAAAGAAACAAACGCTCTGCAATCAGATCTGCCCCCCTTGTACAGAGCTCTACCATTCCTTGGGGCAAGTCAGTAGTTATACATGGTAGAGTAACACCCCACCTAGATCTGTTAGAAAAACAAATCATAGGCACAGTAACGTGTTGTATGTGAACTAGTAGGAAACATCCTTATAAATGGGAAGTTCCATGAGAATAAGCAGGCAAGGCCAGCAGGGGTTGTGCGGAAAGGTAATAAACAATGTATACTTACCAGTCCTTGTGCCTCGGTAGCGCAGCTCCTGGCTCTTGCTGATGGGCACCAGCTGTCATTTTCAGTTGAAATGTGGGTACTCCAGCTGCAACGTCGCGGCCCGGCTGAGCAATTGCCAGTCAGTGACTGGTGTGATTCTGTTGCAGCTGGAAGAGCTGCAGGAGGCTGTCCACTGGACCCCTAAGCGCACTACAGGGCACAAGCATAGGTAAGTATACTTTATTATGTTCCTGCATTCCCCTGTGGGGATGAAAAAGGATTGTTGAAAAAAGTTAAAAAAAAATTGCACAAAATCAGCTGATACCAGACGCAGGTCCACATCAGTTTGGTAAATTTTTTGTTAATCCTGGACTATGGGAACATTTGGGCGAATCCTCAAAACAGGCAGATTAAAAAAATAAGGTGTATCTAAAAAATATTTACCCATCGAATACTGGTTCATAAACAGAACTTCCATCCGAAAAATCCAATTATTCACCTAAAATAGGTGCAAAGCCCTTGATAAATTTTCCCCATAGTCTCAGCCTCTACTCCACCTATTTACATGGAACCTAGAATTCTTTTTTTTTATTTATCTGAAATCACAGCAGCCATAAAGTAATTGAACAAATATATCAAATTCCTTTCACATTGTGTTTTTGTAAACCGTCGACGCTAGCAATGTAAACAAGGGAGATAAATCCCATTCCAATTTTAGCATTGACCGAGCTGATATCACAAATCTGCAAACCCTCTAAGTGTACGCCGCTTTACTGCCATTGGGAGTGACTTCTCCCAGTTCACACCAATGACATTAAAAAAAATAAAATTATACAGTTCTTCACTTTATTACCGTTTTGTGTCGTTTACCGCCCGACTATTCACAACAAAGGACGTTTGCATTTATATAAACAAGAAATTGTGTTGAGGGTAAGAAAAAAAAAAGAATAATGTTAAAAAATAAAATCCTAGCATTGTGTGGGGAATGAGAATTGCTGTTACTTCTGCTGCGTTTGGGGTTTTATTGCCTGCAGAACGCTGAAGATCTCCGGTGTCCGTCTCTTATTAAGCAATTATACATGTATTAATGTTTAATAGGATTAAATCCAGAGTTTTATGGGATTGGACATTGCAGGTAGACTTTGCAGCGGGGTCATTACTGCTTGTAAATTACACGGTGTTCTTCTTAATGAAATATGCCAGTGTATACTCAGTATATTCCCAGATTATTGTTAGAGATTATTGTTGCGTCCGTAAGTTAAAGCGTTTATCACCTGCTAGCAGTATACAGTAGGATTCGTGGTGGACCGGACCCTACGTTAATCCATTTTATAGCACGCTGGGTTCCGGAACTGGATGTTTTTTGCTGGTCCTGTTTTTTAATGTTTCCTTTTATATTTCTCAGCAAGCATCAGAAAGAGTAGAAATGGGAACGTATTTGATTGAAAGTTCTAATTAAGTGTATCTTAGAAAATTAACCAAAATGAGCTGTCAGAAAGTCACATTTCCATGAGTGATGAGAGGCTTGGCAGTAAACATTTAAATGATATAAATGGCCATTTAAGTGTATGGTTTAATGTTTGTCATACATTAATGTGACATCTGACGGCAGTGACAATCAGCCAGGCTGCCGTAATTTGAACATATTTAGGGCTTTTGTGTTGAGAGCCACCCACAAATTAAGACAATTGCTGGTTTTATGTGGCAGCTCCAGGACTGAGTGTTTGAAGTCGTCGTTAATGAAAGAAGTCCATCATTTTAGTTGAGTAGGTGTCTATACGTCCTATTGATTGTTCAGTACTGGTAATCCTATTATCAGGCTGCTTATTCAGAGCGTGTATGTTAGAGATGAGAAGAAACCGTCTGCTTAAATAAGAATATTAAACGTTTGTAACAATTCTGAAACAAATATATTCTACTTATATTGTACTGGGCTGTAAGATTCTAAACTGGGTGTAGACGTAGCATGAAATAGAGGTTAGTAATAAGCATGCTTAATATGTGGACAGCTTTAGGGTGGGATCACACATACAGGATCTGCAGCAGATTTTATGGCGCAGATTTAATTTAAAGTAAATCTGCAGCTTCAAATCTGTTGCAGATCCTGTACGTGTGAACCCACCCTTAAATTGATACTGTCCCCCCCCCCCCCCCCCACACACACACACACAATCACTTAATGTGCTGTTCTCCACACCACCCACAACCTTAGATTATGCACATTCGGTATATAGCTGTATAAAACTTGTCTTTGTCTTCTTTCTGCTCTACAATTGTTTTATTTTATAAGTGGACAGTGACTATGCGGGGCTTCATGGCAGTTGGGTCCCCTTTCCTATATGGAGAGTGTCACCTAGGCGGGGCTTCATGACAGTTGGGTCCCCTCTCATATGGACAGTGTCTTCTAGGCGGGGCTTCATGGCAGTTGGGTCCCCTCTCCTATATGGACAGTGTCTTCTAGGCGGGGCTTCATGGCAGTTGGGTCCCCTCTCCTATATGGACAGTGTCTTCTAGGCGGGGCTTCATGGCAGTTGGGTCCCCTCTCCTATATGGACAGTGTCTTTTAGGTGGGGCTTCATGGCAGTTGGGTCCCCTCTGCTATATGGACAGTGTCTTCTAGGTGGGGCTTCATGGCAGTTGGGTTCCCTCTGCTATATGGACAGTGTCATCTAGATGGAGCTTTGTGGCATTTGTGTCCCCTATCCTATATGGACGGTGTCATCTAGGTGGGGCTTTATGACAGGTGGGCACTCTAACCACACAGGATGTGTAAATGGACCTCTATCGGTTTTCTGGAAAAAAACAGGTTGTCCAGAGGATGTCTTATTAGTCGCAGAAAGGCAGGGTGCCAACACTCAGTCCCCGCTGATCAGCTGTTTGATGCCCGCACTCCACAGTCACAGTCCTGTAGATAGGGGAAAAACTGATTTTACCTGGACAACCTCTTTATATTTATCTGTATTGTATTCTCTGTCTAGAAAATGAAATAACTGTAGTTTTCAAGAACAGAAAACTTTAACCATTGTAGACAATACCAGTCTGTATCCATCTTTTAGTCTCATGTGTATAAAGGGATTCATCTTATCATTCTCTTCCTTGTTTCTTTATGTGCTTTTAAGTTCTTTGTATGTTTTTGTTTCAGGCCCTGGAAAGTGAATTTGTTTCTTGCCAGCTCCATCAGTGGATTGACCTTATTTTTGGCTACAAGCAGCAGGGTCCTGAAGCTGTACGAGCACTAAATGTATTCTACTATTTGACCTATGAAGGCGCTGTCAACTTGAGCTCCATTGCAGATCCTGTCCTGAGAGAGGTAAGTGTTAGTTTAGACAGATTTTATGCATCTGTGGAAATGGGTGTAAATGATTTTTGATGATTTTTTTATTTTTTAAACAGTCAATACAGTATCCAATCAGTGTGTCTAATCAGTGCTGTGTGTTGAGAATGAAATTGTTAGTGGTAGTATTTCAGTTTAATTTGTTTATTTTTTTATCAATGGTTATATATAAAAAGAGGAAAAAGCAAAAAAATTGCAAACAGTCCCAGTAATAGTTATTTATTTATAGGCATTTACCCTTCTGCTCTCACTGGTTTTCAGACTTTTATCCTTTAACCATAGGGATGGGGGATAACAAAATGTTGGTAAAGAGCCAACCACTAGGACCCCTCTCCTGTCCCGAAATCGCCATTGCTGGGAATGGTGTCTGCATTTATTTTCTATGAGGCGACCAGACATTTTGGTTCATCGGTCATAAATGTTCATCAGCCCCATTGTAAATGAATGGAGGACATTTTTGTTATAGTTGTAGCATCATGGGGATGACTGCAGAATGACCCCCACAGATCAGCTTGTTATCTCTTATCCTTATCACAACAAAGCAGCTACTTTTGTGCGAGTTTCGTGCAATTTTTGTGCGATAAATAGGCAGCGATACGGTATGTGCGAAGGCACCCTCACTGGTATTTGCTGTGCAGATTTTCTGCTGTGCCCCATGAGATGCAGCTACACTTTTAGCTTTTTGTAAAATCTTAGAGAGAGTAACCAAACAAACAGAAGGGACAAAAGGCTGCATCACGTGGGAATACACTTACATCAGAGTGACATACGGAACAGAAGATCTGTGTCCTTGATGGACTAGTTGCTGGTTTTCTGCTCCTATTACACCAACAGATGATCTGACAGATTTCTTTAAGCCACAGCCTGGAATGGCTTTGAAAAGAGGAGAAATCTCAGTCTTTCCTTTACTACTGGTTCTTGGTTTATAGTCCATTCCTTGCTTTGGCTCAAAAAAAATCTCTCAGATAATCTGTTGTAATAGGGCCCTTAGATAGGACCCAGATGAGGTATATTCATGAGACTCCTGAGACATTGGGACATGTGGGCCGATCTTCCAGGACTCCTTAGGGCTGCATCCAACCTCTGCAGCTGGAGAACATTGATGACCCCGAATGGTTCGGCCTCTCCAATTAATGTTACTAATAACCCACAGATGTTACATGTTCAATCTATAATAATAGCCTATGTGGCACTATACAGGTGGGAAAAATAAAGTGCTGCTTTAGTAATTTAAAAAAAAATTAGAGCTGACTGTAGACATTGAATAGCTGTCAGCATGCGGTCATTAAGGTGACATTATCAGCCCACCTACCCCCATTAACATGCACCTTTGACCGTTGTATTTTAAAGGGAGATAAGAGACGTCTTCTGATGCTGCTTATATTGTTGTGAAACAATAGGAATGGACGGGTAAAACTGCAACCTGTCCAATCCTTGTTTCCCTTGACAGAAGACAAGGCTCTATGGCAGTTCCTCTAGACAGACAAAGACAGATTGTTGATACCACAATCATGGAGCTAATCTTAAGCCAAAACTTTAACATTAAGATATGATCGATCCCTTCTTCAAGTCAGTTTCTCTTAAACCTTCAAAAGTATGATGAGTTAGGGCTGTATTATGCTATGTAAGTGATCTGCTAGATCATCGCTTGCTTATAGAGCCTATTGGACAGCTCAATTACTGCGGCAAGGGCTGGACAGACATCTTTAATGATGTCTGTGCAGTCCTTGCTAGGGTATTCTGGCTGGTATAGAAAATAGTAAAGATGTATACTTACCCGTCCTACTCCCTGATGGCCTCCTGACTTTTTTTTTCATTTGGCGCTCACTGCAGCCACTGCTGAGACCTATGAACCCAGGAAAGGCTACTCAGGCAATTACTGGCCATGAAACCGTCCTGTTTGAGGGCCCTTTTACACAGAAAGATTATCTGACAGATTATCTGTCAAAGATTTGAAGCCAAAGCCATGGAATGGATTTGAAAAGAGGAGAAATCTCAGGCTTTCATGTATGACCTGATCTCTGTTTATAGTCTGTTCCTGGTTTTGGCTTCAAATCTTTGGCAGATAATCTGTCAGATAATCTTTCTGTGTAAAAGGGCCCTGAGCCAATGATTGGCTGAGCGGCTTGTCACTGCGGAGGCGGGTTCAGAAGTGTCAGTACCAGATGTAGTGATTTGGGAATACAGAGAGAAGCTTAGGAAGACACCAGGGAGCGTGGACAGGTATGTATACATCTTTATCATTTTCTTTACCCTTTCACCCATATTTTTTCTACATGTTGAAAGACTGATCATTGTCAATATTACACGGATCAATATCTGCCTGATTCTGCCTAATTTGGCATATATTCGCCCCCTGTGATAGGACCCTTAGTATGGAGCATTCTTTGGTCACACTTGAATTTTCTGGGTTTTGGTCGCAGGAGGCTGGGTTCAGACGCAGTGGTTTGAATCTTATTTTAGGCTTCATTTTGGTCTGTAGTTTTATCAAAACCAGGAGTGAAACCAAGACTGAATAAAATTATATTGGAAATATTTGTACTCCTGGATTTGGTAAAAATACTATTCAAAATGACAACCAAATACTGAGCAGAATACTACATGTGAACCAAGCGTAAATGTAAGTATTTTCTTCCTGTTTATAACCAGGCCGTGCTATTTGTATGTGAGCGTGCAGCCAGGAATCACTGTTCTGTCCGTTATGTGGAGACATCAGGCTTCAGTTTATGTAAAATATACAGTTTTCTTTCTGTTCCTCCTTGAAATAGTTTTGCATAAGAATTTGAAGGTTATTTCAGTCCCAACATGACTCCAGAACACGGGTTTGCCGTTAATCTTTCTCACGAATATAAACAACATCAGTCTTTATAGAATTGTTAACATTGGTTAAATGCTTAAGGAAATATATTACACAATTTTTCTTCCATAGATGTTTGACTGGTGAAATACAACATAGAAACCGATGTGTAGGGCTGTGATATGGAAATCTTTGAGGTTTGATGTTGAACAAAACCTGATGATACTTTTCTTGTATGCTATCAGTTATGCGTTTTTACCTAACCCTCTCCATGTTTCACAGAAGCGTTCAACAGTTATAACAGCCCTATATTTTGCTAAGAGTATTTTGTGATACGGTCCAGTGACTTTTATCCCTACGTCGCTAATGCTCTGAACAACACCGGCATGTGGGCAGGGCTCTGAGTCCTGTGAACAGTCAACAATGCAGGGTGGCGTTCAAAGGCCGGGGTGCATAACAAAGAGGTGCTGCGTTCCTAGCGCATGGGCCCCCTAGACCACGCCCCTTTGACACTATTCAACAAATAAAATTTTTGCTAAAATAAAGGCACAGAGCCAACTTATAAAGTTACTGCTGTACACTGTTTAGTATGTGTTAGAATTATTGCGCCAGTGGTTCAGAGCTGTTTGGGGAGCTGGGGGCAAAGACAGATTCACTTTAAGCAGGTTAAAGTTGTAATATAGCCTCTAGTTCATGAAGAAGGAAACCATTCTCCAAAATGTAGCATGTAATGGGCAACTCCAAATATATACAGTCTGTTTATATAGTTAGAGGCTATGTTGACACACTGTTGAAATTTAGTGGATGGCTGCCATTTGCTGACAAATAATTGCTGTTAAGTGACGTCCATCCAATAAGTTGGTTGCAAATTACTGAGCAAAATACTGTGTGGGAACATAGCTTAAAAGTGTTTCCCCATCATAAAGTGAAAAATACAGAGAAAAAAAAGGCCTAGACGCCTTGTCTATGGCCCCAGGTACAAGGGAGAAAGGGTACTATTTCACGGGCCGAGCAGGGCCCGATCAACGATGTAAACGAGCGCCAATCTGCTAGATCGCCGCTCGTTTACTGGGCCTATTCCACGGCCCGATGATCGTTGAGTGAGGGCTGCAGGGATATCGTTACCGATGTCCTTGCAGCATACATTACCTGTCAGGTCTTCTGCTCCGCTCCGTCCTCCTCCCCGGGTCCCGCGCGCTCTGGCTTCAGAATGGCCTGTCAGCTGACAGGCCACTCAGCCAGTCACAGGCCGTGGGGGTCCCGGCCTGTGATTGGCTGATCGCTCCGTCAGCTGACAAGCCATTCTGAAGCCAGAGCGCGCGGGACCCGGGGAGGAAGACAGAACGGAGCAGAAGACCTGACAGGTAATGTATGCTGCTGCTGCTTCTCAAATCGTCGGTCACCCGCCGCGCACCGCTATTCAACCGTAGGGATGCGTGGTGGGGGAACGAGGATTTTAGGTCTGGCCCTAAATGAACGATCAGCCGATGACATGATCATCGGCTGATCGTTCTCTCTATTTCACTGAGCGATAATCGGCCGAATGGAAATAGGGCCCAAAGGTAGAAGCAATGCTGCTCACCTCTTAGCCCCTTGGCCTTTATGCGCATCACCCCTATTCAGATGTGGAGTTCATCGAAGATCAGGAGCCGGGAAGATGGTTCCTGAAATTCTATGTATTATATTATTCATGTTCTAATCAAGGACAATGACAATATTGTTAACAATACAAAGACATCTAATGAAAATTGCCCTTTGGGTTTGGTAAGAAGATGCAGTACAGTAAATTGTGGTAGGATTAGGCAATCTAGTGGTCTAGGGTACAATACATAGCACAAGTAATAGTCGAATTTAATTTCTGTTTTATTGAGTACAAAGTATGGGTATTGGTCATCTCTGTAGAGCGCCATGCTATCTCGCGTTCTGCATTCTGGTCTTCCATTATCATTGTGCGTCCAGTAGACAGAGCAGTACAGTAGGTGTTTTGTACGAGCATATCAAACTTAAAGACGTAGATACTGTTTGAAATTCTCCATGAACTCGCTGCCTCTGAATGCCATTGACTGACATTTGTTTCTGTTGCTTGCGTCTGCTTTGACTAGCTGGTTTGTCTCAGATTGGCAGTCAGGATTATATTTCAGTCGGCCAACAGATGTAAGAGTCAAGAGCAAGGCAGGTCTTTACCAGTATTCTATCTAGACATTGGAATGTCTCATTGTTGTACATCCTTAGCGTGCACTCATCTACAGCAGCCATAGTTTTTAAGGGGTTAACATACGTGGCATGTATAAGCTATTAGAAAAGACTAATGGAAGAAGCCGTCCGTTTCTGCTCCGGACTGTAACGTTTTCCCATGTAATAATGTTATTGGCTCTAGAGGAAATAAGTAGATTCTTAAAAGATTAATTCATGAAGACCAAAGTGACCAGGCCTGGGATCATCTATAAATAGAGGGAGCGATCATCACATTGCTTTATATAATTGACAATGGAAAAGGAGGATCAACCCAAGGAAGTCAGGCGGGGGGGGGGGCACTGTGTTCCCTTACCCCGCTGGGTGTCCTCTTCTCCCTGTTTCCGGATATGTCATGACCCGGGTTTAACATCACAAGCGGGTGGGATTTAGCTCGTTCAGCCAATAAGTGACTACAGCAGTGTCACTCACTGGCATCCGTCAACCGGGTCATGATGTAGCCGAAGGGGAGCTAAGACGACTGCCGGCTGGGGTCCTGGAGCAGGACATGGCACTACGTGGGCACCGTCACGGGTAATGATAAACTGGAATAAGCCTGGAATAATTTTTTTTCCCCGCAATGGTCTTCCCCTTTAAATATTGATTTGTCTAACATCAGCCAATCTTTTAGCCTGACTTCAGACATTTTTGCTACCTTGAATGTTCGTATGAAAATACAGATCATATGATTTTAACACAGCAGTCATTAAGGGTCCTTCTTGTAATCCACTGCCTTTTTACAGCAGGACTAAAATACGGCAGTGGAGAGATCGCAGGAGATTGACTATCAGTATGACAGCCGGGCCCCAGCTGTATCTTCCAGCAATGGAAAAACCTCTGTTCCTGGTATATAGCCTACTGCATTGTAACACCCTATCAGCATTCGGATGACAAGATCTCTGATACCAATACAGTGTCGGACTGGCCCACCAGAGGATCCTCCGGTGGGCCCCCTGCTTTAGAACCTGCACAAACACCGACTAACATGTTGTTGTTTCTTACTGGTTCTTCATTGATGGGCCCCCAGGATTATTTTCTTTGGTGGGCTCAAGATACCCCAGTCCGACACTGTACCAATAGGTCTCCATGGCAGCCGGGGGGGGGGTCTGCAGCATGGCTGGGTACATTGCCTGTCAGCATAACGCTGACAGGCTTAATACATGCTGTAATACTCTGCACTAGATCACTAGATCTGATGATCACTGGAAAAGTTCCCTTATGGGACATGAAAAAGTAAAAAGAATAAACTGTACATAAAATAAAATGCAATAACCCCCCATTCCCCCATAAAATAAGCAACACTTTTCCCCTTCTTTTTATAAATGAAACATTAAAAAAAATAAAAACACACATATTCAGCATCGCCACGTCTGTTACTACCTGATCAGTAAAATTATTTTATTTTTTATCCCGACTACTGCTGCTGATTGCTTTTTTTTGTTGATCTTCCTCCCAAAAAATAACTAAGCAAAAAATAAGCCTGGGGAGGTGATCATGGCAAAACAGAGTGTATGTCGGGGGGAAGGGGCCCCTGTTATATTGTGGGGTACTGTTCTATGATCGTACATTGTAGGAATAGGGCTAGCAAATAAACCTATATGTCTCCTCTTAGACGTATATAAGACTATGTGCCATTAAAGTTTTCTTTTCTGGGATTCCAAGTATTCCGAGTAATCCAACTCCAGCTGAAAAGTTATGAGTTAGCAAGTTAATTATGCATTTTATTGTTGTACCTCGTATTAGAGATTTTACTGTTTAACGGTTATTTTCAATGTATGAGGAGTCCCAAAGCTTTTATGGATTAGATTGCCCATAAAACGTCTACACACGGCATCTTGCCCTTTCCTATTATGGTTGGTCTGCTTTTATTTCTCTATTCACAACCTTAGTTTCATCAGACAGTCGTGAAAAAAAGCAATTTTGAATTTGTGTCTGCGGAGGAGACATTGCACAACTATGTATTTCCTCTAAGTGCATCCATATGTGCAGGAGCCTACAGCCATGAGCTGGGTGTATATACGTCTACCTGGGACCATCACCCACAACTAGGAATCGATTACAGGGTTGTCAGGTTCTTTCTTTATAACTAAAAGGCCAAACCTAATATTACTGAAGAAATCTGAAAGGATGAAACCCCTCTTATCTGTGCAACCCATTCCTCTAAAGCTACGTGTAATTATGTAGTGGCCTGTACTTTCTGATAGACATTTTCATGTACTATACAGGCCGTGCTCGACCTCATGGCTAGTTTATGCTGGCGGGATAATTTAGCGTCAATAATACTGCCGGTACCTGTGATCCACTGATTGAGATATCTGGATGTTTGCAGTCTAGTAGAGGTCCAGCATTGCTGTCCACATTCAGATGGAGGGCTCTGTTTACTTCTAGCTTTTACCAGTTAGTCCTCTTTGAATCTCACTTGTTGCCATTCTCCATCCCATAGACTTGTATGGGCAGCATGTAATCTAATCCCTCAGAATGAAGCAAAAAAAAAGAAAAGAAAAAAAAGTCCATGTGGATTCAGGTTCCTATATGCTGTCCACTCCCCAAAAAACACATTTGTGCTTGTAAGCTATGGTTACTAATCCAATGTTTTACTAGTAGAATCCTTACTTTGTGGCATTTTTGTGGCCGGAGAACAGTTTTAATGAGACTGTAAAGGTGTTTTTCTTTCTAGACCGTTGTGATAGAGTTTATCTGTACGGTAAGAGAAGCCGTGCATGCCGGGGCTAATGATCCGCCAAACAACTGAAGTGTGTGATCTCGGATTGTTATAGCATTGCATGTTTCTGGTTATTATCACGAGGCAGCGTGGAAACGTTTTGCAGTCTTTCTCATGGAAATAACATCTATACTCTTTAAAAATGACTTCACCATAAATGCCAGTGCCAAGTATAGGACGTTCCCCCCGCAGAGATTATATAGGGCCACTCATGCATACCATTACAGCCAACGTTTTCTTCAGGTGTTGATGCATCTCTCTTTAGTTCATATTTAGCACCTTTTATTAATCCACCTTTGCTATTTTCCAGGGTGTGGAGGCTCAGATCCGCAGCTTTGGACAGACCCCATCGCAGCTGTTAATAGAGCCGCATCCTCCCAGGAGTTCAGCTATGCAAGTGGTAAGTATATTGTTTAGTTATTTCTACAGTATTGAATCTCACTAAAACTATGTAAAACAATAGAGGCAAATGTGAAGGGGTCCAGTGTAATAGTACAAAGGTTCTTATTATGTACATCTTATTTTGTATAGACAGAACAGATAACTAAGTTTCAAGGTAGATCAGTAGCCTTCACATTTCTACATATTCTTCCGTGTTATATCCAGCACTTATTGTGGTGGTATGGTATGATACCGTTTTATGGCCATTGAAATGGTCCATGGAAAGTTTTACATGTCCAGATTTTACGCCATTTGCCATCAAAACAGACTAAATCAGAACCGGATGGACATTACTAAAAGTCAGTGAGATCCCTGGAGGGCACCCATCTGTATAGGGTACGCAGGGTAAACACTGACTGTGTCTATGGCAGTCTCTATGGAGTTTAAGTATCTTGCATTCGTATGCTGCCAGAAATGAGTTAAAACTTTTGTATCCATGTTCCTCCTTCCTTGTCTTTGTCCTAGCCCATCTCTGGGGTTTCTGGGGTTTTGGCCAATGAGAGTAACGTTTTCAGTTTCCACTGACCTCCATAGGAGTTGGTTTTCCCACCCTCCCTTTCTTTCCTAGATACTATCTTGTTTAAAAAAAAAAAAATCCCCAAATTTTTTTAAAAAAATAATTAAATAAATAAAATAAAGTCAACATGAGTATTCAGAAATAAGAGTAATCTGTTTTAAGTCACAGCGGGCTGAGTTTACCTACCTAATAGGCATAGGGAACACGTCGAGTGTACACCATGGGAGTCCACCGGTGGCACACCCTAGTTAATGAATAGACACCGTTCATGCCGGTTGGTTTCCAAGTTACGGTTAAATGCCTTGGCCGACCATCACCCAGCAAAGTGTTAACCGGTGTGTTTTTATTCTCGAACGCCGTCTTTAGTTGTCTTATGAGAGCGTTTGGTATGGAGCCTACATGCAGTCTCAGATGCCATTTGGATCTGACACAGAACACATTCAGCACAGGATACAAGGCAGCTATGGTGCTCCATTGGGTGCCAAGCGTCAGAGTTTTTTTCTCCTAGAAGGTAAAACAAGAGAACAGTGGGGTACCCTGTAAATCTATGTATGTAGTCATATGTTTTTTTGAGTGTTCTTGCAGGGGAAACTGCAGTAGTTCATGGCAAGCTAAGCATTGGTGCTATACATTTAAGTGGTGCTCACCCTATAAACCAAACAATGCTGCTTAAAATCTGTAGTAATCTTTTTCTTATTATAGTAAATTAGAACGGTCTTAAAATCCAGTTTGTAGATTGTATGACAACATTGCTTTGCACAAAGGTTATATGAACAAGGGGTAATTTTGGGATATTGTGCAGCTTTCTGGTTGACATAAATTTGGGGAAATTATGGTTAAATAGGACAAATTTAGCAGGCAATTATGTCTTTCTTGGCTCAGAATGGCTAGGCTTAAATTCCTGGGTGGTGCGTAGAGGATTATGAGTAGTTGACACATTTACACGCGTTGGCCGGATGCCATACTCGCTCACTTTTCTTTACTTCTTTACTCAAAGCTTTGAGTTTTGTTTCATTAAACTCGTTTGAATCGATGTCCGTTTCTGTTTAACCCTTCGCCAGTCATTTCTGGTAATTATTACAGTACCCATTATTGTTCATGGTGTCTGTTAGCCCATCTGGGGGAGTCTAAAGCTCTGTGGGTCTGTCCATCACCATGCTGCAATTCTATAAAATTAGTCTAAAAGCAAACGGTTCCAAACATCTTAGGCTTAGACGTTGCTCTCACGTCTCATTCTGAGCTGTTTTTTCCTTTTGTTTGGTGGCGGTGACTAGCTTTTCCTCCCCCTTATTGGCATCTCATCTGTTCTTAAATAATAAAAGTAAAACAATGGAAACAGTGATATAATCACTTTGGCTTTGCCTGTTCTTGGTGATTGGGACTTCAACCATCTTCTGCCTCCCGGACAACACCTATAGTTTTTTTCTGGTATTTTTACCCCCTCTAGAAGTGTATGAAGAAGAACATGTTTCTTGTGTGTGTGTGTGTGTGTGTGGGGGGGGGGGGGGACGCCCAAACACACAGCCTGTTGCGATCTTACAAGAGAGCTGAAAAACGCCAAAGTGCCCTGAAAAAAAGCCAAACCCTAAAACTTTGTGGGTATTGTGTTTCATGTTTCCCATCTGACTCTCCTCTAACATCTGGTCTTAGCATTTTTGAGCCAAAAAAACTCCATGTGCCAATTTTGGTGTAAAAAAACCCAAAAAAAAACACCTAGTTACCTAGTTGTAGTCCACGCTCAATGTAATGTCCCATAAGCTCAATGTAGTCAGAGGATAAGGGATAAGTAGGGATCTAGAGAACAAAGGCGATGTGTAACCTGGAATACACGGCGTATGCGGGACCAGGGCTGTAGTCATTCTCTGACATTGCCGATCTCCGTGCATGGATAATGTGTGGAGCGCTGCCAGTCCCTGCTCACCATCACCTCATTCAGGAGACAATTGTCTGTTCTTGAACCCCCAACAATCCTGCGGGTAAGGAATAACAATTGATTGTTGCATAATTCCCTGTAATACCAATAATAAATGTATTACTGTGTGTGATGCGAATGAATAAAAAGATCTGGGAGTATAAAATAACAATAGCTATAAAGTGGGTAAACAGAGCGGCGTTGCATTGTGTTCTCGGCAGCCATTTGATACGAGCCGGTAATGTGTTTCCTTTTTCCTCTGGGCTATTTTGTGCTCATTTTTCTTGGGCGAGCCATCTTGTGCTGCGTTAAGTGCGGCAGCCATAATATACGCCAGGTGTAGTAATTAGCAGCCACATGAAGGCCGCCTATTTGTCTGCTGTTGAATCCCCCTGTGCCCTCACACTATCAGATAGCTGGATTTAATTGAGGCCACATCAGATGAGGCATTACTGACACCTTTAATTGAATGAGCATCCAGGGAGAATTAACTCATAATATTGATTGGCTTTTAGCCACTTGCTCAGAAGGGTGTCTAGATGGCTTATTAGTTGCTTTTATTTACACCTTTGTGCAAAGACTACAAACAGGGATTCACGGTGCAATATGTTTTTGTAAGTACTCTTAATAACTTTTTAAAAAGGGCTGATAATAAAAATGCAAATGCAGTTTTAATAGCTTTTTAATACAAAAAAAACTCTGTATAATCTCAGTCTGGGATATTGCTTTTTATTCCGGTTCATTATTATTTCATTATTGTTGCTGCCTATTTTTCTAATTCCTTCTTTTGTCTCTATGGCGTGTTGGATATACTACATTTTAAGTGGTGTTCTTCAGCGTGAGGTCGGAAAAAGATATTCTTGATTAAAATGTCACTATTCTGGTGAGGAAATCAAAAAAAGCACACTCTTAGACTATCAATCCAATGGAAAGGCCGCTGGCACCGCTACGTGGCATAAACGGCAAAATAGTCCAGAATCGGGGTCTCTTATACCCTGGTGGTGCTCCGCCAAGACATGAAGTAACCCCAACATCTATAGTCTATAAGGTACGAAACGTGCATTGCTCTTTCTGCGCAGCGTACTTGCTGTGCTGTCCTAGATTCTCTGCTATAAAGCATTGTTGTACTTGGATGGGTGAGTGCCACTTCTACTTATCTTATAGACTATGGATGTTGCTGATACTTTTAGACTATGTTCACACACAGTAAAATAAAGGGTAAATGTGATTAAGTGAAAAAAATGCAGCATTCAGTAAAAGCAGGTGATAAATAATAAGCATGTTCAGTATTTGGCTCCGTTCCCACTGAGCAAAACTAGCAGAATTGCAGAACATGTTCATTCTTCAGCGCGGACAGGGCAGGAGCGCTCCTCCCATAGACTCCCATTATGAGCGGGAGGCTAACTGCATTCCACGGCGGACAATTCCGCTGCAGAATTCCGCTAGTTTTGCTCAGTGGGAACGGGGCCTTTGGACAATAGTAATCAGTTTCAGCCATTGTTGTATGCAGTGAGTGACCTGCCGTCTTGCTTCCCATTGACTTCAATAGATCATATTATAGCATTGAAAATACGGCTGTATTTTGACCTCCTTTACATTTATTTTACTGTGTGTGAAAACACAGAAAAGGGAAAAAGCTTTCCACTATAGTTTTTCTTTGTTGTTTCCATTTCTGATTTTGACTAAGACAATGCAGAGGGGGAAAGCTCAGGCGGGGGCATCGCAGAGCAGTGCAGCCACAGAGTGACACCAACAGTATCTGCACTGTGTTAGTGTCCCGGTGGGTAATTAGTGGTGTGTAAACGCAGAAAAATATTATGGGTAAGGCAATTATAATTAATACCTATTATTTAGCACAAAAAAAGACTATATGATTAAAAACGCCCAAAATGGGCAATGTGGTACAGCCAAAATAAGGTCTCAACACCAGGAACAAACTGAAAATCTAGTTAACCCATTGTAGATCCAAGTATCTCTGCAACAGTATGTCATCAAAGTACTCTCCAATGGATACCAACCACCTCTAATATAGTGCTACAGTGCTAAGTACATGGTAAACATCCAAAAACAGGAGGGAAGAACAACAGAAAGGCCTATGAAATAACCAATATGGTAATGAGAGTCCCTGGGTTATGACCTAATGCAATACATAGAGGCTGAAGTAATATACAAGTGTGTGGTAGGTGGCAGCTTGGCTTTACACAAACAAATGGTTGCAAATACATAGTTTGCATTTGGATGAGTTTAAGAACCAGGGTAGCAGTGTGCGCTCACTCACTAGCATCAGGTGTGACGTAGCCGCACAGGGTTGTGATCTCACATCATAGGACCTCTAGATGCTCTGCAGCCCTGGGCTCTCACCTAGTTCACCTGTTCGACCACAGCAATTACTTTAAGTAAGACAGGGAATTACTTTCTCCATTTACTATAGTGTTAGTGCAACTAAGCATCTTCTCTCTTTAGAATTCTGCACTTTTGTTTGTTAGGGGGAAACTCTTTGCGGTTTTGGTGGTGATAGTTTCTCCATGGATTCATCACCCTTCAGTAACTTTTAGCAGGATCAGACTGCACTATTGCTGATCTATAGATTTCTTTCATGTATATGGGCTCCCCAGCTCTCTTCCATCCCGGTATTACTGTTCATCTAAATGGACATTTCCGCTTCATCAGTCACTGATGGCAGAATATTTTCTCACCTCAGTCGTCTTTTGCCAGGGGTGGTAGGAGGATGAAGCCGGGTGATCGCCCTGGCAGCCATGTTTCATCAGGGGTTAGCTCGATTGAGAAGACCCTTTAAATAACTGGCATGTTAAACTCCAATTCCAGTCTATGGCTGTCCTGATTTATCCTATAGTTGAGGGTTCAGGAAGGAAGACCCACCGCAGTCCGCTGATCTCTGGCCTTCTTTTGCGGATTCATGGCCACACTATTCATCTCCATTGTCACCAGTAAGATTCACCAGCATTAGATTACTACACATGTAGATTATAGTCAGATTACGCTTGTGCTTTAACTACATTGTGTATGATTTTGAATAATTATTGGTCTTCCCCTTACATACCTTAGTGCCGGTGTGCTTTGCATTGTTTGCTGCTCTATGCTTTTCTATTATAATCAGGTCTTCCTTTTCTTGTCCTGTTTCCCTTCCCTTTGTCCTTTGATTTGTCTTTATACTCTTGTCCCCTTCTTCCGCTTGTCTGGGTTTTTGTTGTGCCCACTCAACAGTATCTCCTCCTGCAGACTCCGCTGATGTTTACAGATCAAGCTCAGCACGATGTCATTATGGTTCTGAAGTTCCCCTCCAACTCACCCGTCACTCATGTTGCAGCGAATACCCAGCCGGGGTTGGCCAGTCCTGCAGTCATTACTGTCACTGCTAACAGGCTATTTGCAGTGAACAAGTGGCACAGTCTTCCTGGTAAGTACAAGGTTAATGTCACCGGAAAATTATTGCTCAGTCTTTAAAATGAAGAAATTATTCTAAAACATGAGAATGTAAATGTGCACTGTTATATTATTCTTACATTAGGCTGATCATATGTGGGGCGGACAATTGTTTTATTCCGATTAGGGTTCAGGAATTTTCCCTTGAGCCAGAACTAAGTTGCTCACTATGAGTGGCTCCCATTCTGGCTCCCATAGACTAGAAGACAGTCCCTTTAAAGTGTAGCTGTCATTTAATTATATTCAATAGTACAAGTGAAACTCTGTAATAGGTTTTATTAGGCAAAAAAGCCTCTTTCTGTACTCAAAAAACAGTTTCCACCCCCCCCCTCAGTTTTGTCTGAGCCCATTATAACCTATGGAGGGGGGAGGTGCCGAGGGGGATGAGTGAGCAGGGAGAGCAGAGAAGCAGCTGTACAGTTTGGACACACAAAATGCTGGATTCACAGGTCAGAAAGGTCAGTGCTTATCTGGGAGCTTGGTGAGAGAAGATTGCAGGGTGTTGTGCTGTGCAGGGCAGCCTTTTCTCCTCTCCGTGCTCACTCATCCCCCTCAACCTCACTCTTTTGCCTTATAAAACCTATTACAGAGTTTCTTATAATCACTTGTACTATTGATACTTATTGATTTCTGAAAAGTGACATTTACATGACAGGTATGCTTTAAGTAATGCAGAAACTTACACTTTCCCCTTTATAGAGGTGCTCCCGCTAAGGTAGTGCAGGTAATGAAGGACTCCAGTTAATACTAATGTCATGTCCTTCCTGGTTCAGTGTCTGAGTAGGGGGCACATGAAAAGCCTCCTGCCTTATGCATTGCCCTCTCACGCCTTTTACTAGGTAAATCAGTCTGTATTCTTTTTGCCTGGTCTCTATAATTCAATGTTAAATATTGTTTATGTCTAGTGCACAGTGTTATTAACTTATGCTACAGTTTTCACTCCACCTTCATGCTCTAGACCTTGTGTGTGGTTATTAGTTGTTTTATACTGAGTATTGTTACATCCTAGCTGGTATGTTGCTGTGCATATGGTTATTTGCCCGTCATGCAGGGTTATGCTATGTCAGGGCCAGGGAACCTTGGCTCTCTAGCTGTTGCAATACTATAACTCCCATCATGCCTGGACAGCCAAAGCTTTAGCTGGACCCTAGCCTTAGCCCCACCCCTGGGCTATGCCCTTGTAGTTCAGCAGATAAGGAGGTTTGTATAGTTATAAATTAATTATTTGGAAGATCATAATATATATTTCTGCTTATGTCTATGAGTGCATAGTAATAATGGTCCCTATGTGTGGACAGTATATGGAGGTGTCCTCCTTTCCGTCTTTGTGTCTGCTGCCTTCTCTATTGTCTCTTTTCGGCGCACACGTACACTTGTGTTAATCCTGGAGATGTGCTCTTGTTCTAACCCATTTTTCCCTCCCTCCAGCCCATCAAGGTGCAGTGCAGGACCAGCCGTACCAGCTGCCGGTGGAGATCGATCCTCTCATAGGTCTGTCACTTTCTCCCCTCTCTGCGATTCATTAAGCTCTGTATGGTAGCCCTGAAGTGTAGATTACTGTTGTTTTTCACTTGCCAGTTGCCTGGAATGGAATTCTCCTGATAAACCATTTGCATGCAAATTGGAATGCAATGAGCTGTGGCTATGCTGGTATTTCATCAACTCCCCCTCGTTGGCTTGCCTAATTTGAACAGGCCTAGGACGTGTGTCACCGAAAATTAATATGGATGCCGTAATAATGTGTGATTGAGAATAGCGCATGAAGCACTGTCAGGATAATATTGGATCTTTTCATCACTCAGACTTGTTGATGAGCAGGAGCGAGGCCTCGTATGATGAATTGGCGCTCAGTAATGTGCTGGAGACGCATTTTTTTTTTCCTAGGGAAATTTTCAGAACAGTCGGGTTCTTGTGTAGAGAATTAAAACCTTGGTATACGCGCTTTATTGTCTAAATCATCTTTTTTTCCCCCTTCGTAAACCTGCCTTACGTTTACACAATAATGTACAGCTATAGTTTTGTGTGTGTGTATGTATATATATATGTGTATATATATATATATATATATATATATATATATATAATTATTTTTATTTTTTCTCTTTATTTAATTCCTCTATCTCTTCCAGTTTTATATGTTTTTTCCCCCCTGTATATAGACAAAGGAGAAAGTACAGAGGATTCTGTATGTGTGAAAATGTTGTTGTAGAGATGAATAGATTTGTGTGCAGTACATTAGGGTTTGTATGAGCATGGGAAGTATCGTCTCATCCCTGTCTGTCATTGTCTGTTCTTCCCTTGTGTGAGGAGTCAAGATGATGGGCAATGAGATATGGTTTTCTCCTCCTCAGAAGTAGCAGCAGTCGTCGTGTGACTTATAGTGTGTTCTCTGACCGATGTGCAGGGATGGGAATAGATGAGCTTCAGTTCATTATCATAGAGTTTGCGAGGTTTCCCTATCAGCAAGTCCCCAGATAATAGTAAGCGAACAGCAGGAAAGCTCGGCTTGCTGGCTAAGGAAAAAAAAAAGCATTGCCATTTATTGCATGTGAATCCGGTGTCTGCAGAGAAGAAATGCTGATGGTTAAGAATTATCTGCGTGTGGCTACATATGGTTCTAACTTGTATTTTATTATTTTTCTCTATTTTACAATTTTTTTTTTGTTTTACTTTAATATTAAACATTACAAACATTTCTTATATTTTCTTATATATCTACATATTTCTATATTTCCTGTATTTCACTCTGAAGGAATTTTTTTCAATTCGTTCTTATTCCCACCCTTCTGGGACTTTGCGTTGGTCGCACACTATTGTCTTCCTTGCTTTTTCTTACCAATTACAGGTAGCGGGAGCACATTGGTAATTGTCCATTTATTACTAATAATTCTTATGCAGCATAGTGCCGGGAAGCTCCGTTCTCCATGAGACCCTGTTCACACAATCTATTTTAAGGCTTCATTTTTTTCAAGCCATTTTTTGAAATGACAGAAAATGATAATAATATGTGGTTTGCAAAGCGGCCATTTTATTTTTGTGCCTGGGAACTGCTCAAAAAAGGGCCAAAAAGTTGAGAACATTTCTTTCAGTTAAATATGAGTTTTATAAATACGACCATAGAAACCTATGTTTTATATCTGAAAATGAAGTCCAAAATATTGAGTATGAACCTTGTGTCGGTGAACCAATTACCAGGGTAGGATCTGGTAGTCACTGTAACATTACAGATGGAGGGACATATAGTAGATTCTGTTTCCCCTGCAGTGCCATACGTGGTTCCATTTGCTGTGTGTTACAGTGGCTGGTAATACAGTATAGTAAATGCATAGTCTTCATATTGTATATTCTGCCATACTGATTGCTATATAATACAGTATAGTACGTGCATAGTCTTCATATTGTATATTCTGCCATACTGATTGCTATATAATACAGTATAGTACGTGCATAGTCCTCATATTGTGCCATACTGATTGCTATATAATACAGTATAGTACGTGCATAGTCCTCATATTGTGCCATACTGATTGCTATATAATACAGTATAGTACGTGCATAGTCCTCATATTGTGCCATACTGATTGCTATATAATACAGTATAGTACGTGCATAGTCCTCATATTGTTCATTACTGATTGCTATATAATACAGTATAGTACGTGCATAGTCTGCGTATTGGTCATTGTTTCTTACTGATTGCTATTTAAGCCCAATAAAAATAATACAACTTATGCACAAAATTCCTGAACATTAAGATTCTGACAATCCCCGGGAGACGCTGAGTCCTCTGACATGGTGGAGAAAGACGAGAGATGCGGGAAGATAGAACAGGGACAGAGCAATGTCACGGAGAAGCTCCATTTATGTAACTTTAGTCGAGATGTAAATCAGTGCAGGCGGTTCTGGAAAATAACAAGCGTGATGGCACCCGCCGAGAGGAGAACATTCACTTCCCAAAGAATCTGATGCTGAACAAAATGGAATGAAGAAGCATTGATGTTGCAGCTCCTTTCGTTTTCCTGGTGCATAAACATTTCAGTTACTTATGGCCGACTCCCGTCTGCTTATAGTCTCACTTTCATCTCCTATAAGCCCTATTAACCTTGAGACGGGGAGTATTAGACATGTTAGTACATAGGTATCCCCACTCTTACTGGATAGCTCCCATGTGATGGAACACAGGCCGTCCGCTCAGGAACCCGAGCGCCTCCTTCATTTATACAATTATTACAGCTCCAGTAATACTTTATGGAAACAATACTCCCATTATTATTAATAATAATAATATTATTATTTATCTTTCTCTTAGTTACTCAGAGATAGGTGTCCCTGTCATTTAGAAAAGCGTTTGACATGTCAAATGTTTGATGGATCAGAGTGTTCAGACCCGGCCTTTAAGTAGCAGCTTAACCCTTCAGCTGACTGTGATCTCCACCTAGATGTGCTAGACCCGGCTCTATTATAAGTCTAGGGAGCCTGTGTACCGCAGCTGGACAGACAAGGCCACCAAAGAAGAAGTGAAGCCCACTATCGCTCCCAGTGATATCTAGGAATCAGAACTGTTGACATCTCTGTATTACATAAGAAAATAGAAACTTGCTGCAGCAACCTGCAAGTGTCAGGACTCACCGCATATACTCCCGCCAGCGTACATATAACAAAAACCTGTTCAATTTTGGTCTCTTAGCAAACCATTTGATTAAATAGAATGTACCGACTTACCATGTTTAGGCGACCCCAAAGAGGGTTGGACCCTGTTCTTTGCTAACTGGGCATATAGGATCAATTAAACTCCCCACTGGAGATGGGTGGAGTGCGCAACCAAAAGGAGGCAGCCACCTCCCACACATGGGGCACAAAAAGCACCGCCAGCACTCCACTCGCACTTAGGGCCCTATTCCACCGGACGATTATCGTTCAGATTATCGTTAAATCGTTCGAATCTAAACGATAATCGTTCGGTTGAAATGAAGTAACGATTAACGACCGAACGAGAAATCGTTGATCGCTTTATAAGACCTGGACCTATTTTTATCGTTGCTCGTTCGCAAAACGTTCGCAAATCATTCGCATTGAATAAGACATCGTTCGGTCGTTCGCAATAGATACGAACGCAATAGCGAAGAAATACGGAAGAAGAAACGATCGCAATTACGATCATAAGTAACGATTATCGTTCCATGGAAATGAGTGAACGTTTTCAGGTCTTTCGCAATAGCGGTCGTTTGAGATCGTTAATCGTTAACGATTATGCTAACGATAATCGTCCGGTGGAATAGGGCCCTTATTCACACTGCCATGTTTACACGCTGCCATGGCTAACATACAGAAAAAATGCTGCAGCAAACTGCAAATGTCAGGACTCTGACACACGATAAAAGCCTATTCTAAACGTTTGGATTTTTATATTTAAAAAAATTAGGTTATAAGAAAATAGAAAGCAGCAACCAATGTAACATGATGAAAGTTTTCCTAAGTCACAGGGACTCTTTAATTCACTAGGTACTCCAATAATACCAAAATATGTGTAGCTTCCTTTTTTTATGTTTTTTATTTTATCCTGTAAGTACATAGCCTACATTTCTTTTAAGGGGTTATTCAGGATTACAAAACATAAAGTAGCTGCCTTCTTCCAAGAACAGCACTGCACCCTCTGGTTGTTATTACAACTTCACTCTATTCACTTCTATGGAGCTGAGCTGTAATACCACACACAACCTGAGAACAAGTGTGACACGATGGTGCCATGTTTTTTTAAACCCCCTGGATAAGGCCTGGTTACACACAAGGCCTTGGTTACACACAAGCATATTACATGCGCATTATTGTAACATGCCTGGAACTGCGGGATCTGCTGCCCCCTTCTGCCACCTCTGATTGACAGCTATTTGCCAGTGCACAGTATAGGAAGATGTCATTCAGTCAGTGGCAGGTAGGAAGCCGCAGAACATGAATACTGTGGAGTATAGATCATGTGTGAACTGGCCCAGGGCCTGAATCAGAGTCTCAGTCAGTACTTTATGCTAAATTCGCATTCACAGGGCAGCATAAACCTGGTGACAGATTCCCATTTAATATTTAGTATAATATATTAAATGTTTTAGGGACTGAGCGTATTAAAGAGGCACTGTCGCAATTTTTTTAAAATAAATCAACGGCTTGGGAAGCAATTTTGCTTTATACTGTTTTTTTTTTTCAATGTTTTCTATGTTTAAATCACCATTATACATGTGGCCACTAGGTGTCTCCCTTTACTGCACATGGATACAGAATCTATGCGTCCACATTCTGTAGCAGAGAATCCTGGGGGTGCTCGCATTGTATGGTCAGCTCTCCTGTCACACAACAAAGAAAGCTCTGGAACTACACAGTGACATTATACTGACGGAATTGTTACATAACAAAGAGCGTTGTCTCCTGGTAAGCTGCAGAGCTGATAATCTAAGTTATTTACTCTTAGTTGCTATACAACCTGCATGATGAACAGGTCTTTCCTTGCTTAAATGCGCAAAGGACTGGGACTTCCTGAGTTTGGTTTTAGTTTTTTTAAAGACCAAATATCGGCATGGAGCAGGTTGGCCGTATGTATAAACATAGAAAACTTGAAAAGAACTGAAGCGAGTATATTACAAAATTTTTGTGACAGGTCCGGTAACTTCCAGTATGTTCTGATACCATTTCCATTTTTGATGCAATTTTTTTTTACATACAAAAGGAAATAATAGGAAGAACAGGCCTGGCAAGATGGCAGCCGGCATAATAATGTATTCAGTATAATATTTCAAAAATTACAATAAAAAATAGACACAAATTTGAGAAGAAAAAAAAAATCATGTTCCAGTTTCTGGCTGTAATTAGTAAAAACAAATCTACCCGATACATTATCTTAATCTGGTGTTTTTTTAGACTGTCTAGTGTAATTTTACATATTGTAAGAATGATTAAGTTTAAAGTATACCTGTCGTCAGGGCCGTCGCTGGATCAGCGGTGAAGTTTATATCTCCATGGCTAGGAACATGCCTGATACCATAATCTGTGTGATCTGTGGAATTCACCGCTAATCCGGCCACAACCTGAAATAAAAAAGGGTTTGCATCATTTCATGTGAACAACCAACAAGTTACAGATAGATAGATTAGATAGATTGACAGATTAGATAGATAGATATTTACGCCAGGTCTATATATATATATATATATATATATATATATATATATATATATATATATATATATATATATTTTCTAAGCTATATGAGTTGTAAAGCGTTTTTTATTTGACTATAAATACAATTTTCCCTATCTCAGGCAGCAGTAGACACAGAATTTCTCTTTTACGATAGTTCGGCTGCGATTACGGCTGTTTACAGTTGAATAATAGTTTTTGAAACTTTAGAAGGAAAAAAAGCGACCTGTCTAGGAAAGCAGTCATAATACTGTCGCTCAGATTCTCCGAGCTGTAATCCAAATCCCTGGCTGGAATAAACTACAATACTGACTTGTTTACCCACCAGAGGAACATGTTATTGCCTCGTAAAGAAGCACAACGGTCCTTATTATTTGCAGAGCCTCAAAACCAGATCTCATGCCAGGGACCTGACGCTTGTCTCGACCTGCATTATATGTGCTAAATTACAGCTCACATGTCCAAGGGGTTTCTGGCTGAGTGTCGGCTCGGTGTTGCGGATAGGCGGGGTGGGGGGATGGGGGGTTTTATGTAGATCTGTTGGGCTCAATGCGGGGATTTTATCGTTGCGTATTTGAGGTGATACCACTGCTATGTGGCGCGTTTTTCATAAATGAATGAAACCACAATTTTAAAAAAAATACAGAAAGCAGGTTTCTAAGTGTGGTCTGGGTTGGAGTGAGTTGCACAAAAATTTTGCGATAGCACTGAAATGGGTGCAAAGTTTTTAAACAATCACATTTGATTAATCAGCTACTCCAGCAGAAGTCCAAGTAAGCGTTCATCCTAGGGAATTGATACATTATAGCTGTGAATTTTCAAAGATAAAATCCCCCTTAGGCCTTAGGCACACGTTCAGTATTTTTTTTCATGTCCGTAGATTCCTCCCACTATCCACCTGTACAATCCGCTAAAAATTACAGATTGGTCATCCGTATTTCCGTCTTGTTTGTAAAAACACAGCCTTTCAATATGCGACTAATGACTCGTCTTTATTTTTTTTACGGAAATTCGGATGCCAAAAGGTTACAATCCGTAGAAAATAGCTGAGAGAATCCGCAAAAAGAAAAATCACGTCCTTTTTTTTTTTTTGGATTGGTTTGCGTCCTAATCTACTGATCGTGTCAATAGCCAAGTACGGAAATACGGATGCCTAGATTAAGGGCTAATTGACACGTCACGTAAAGTTGTCTGTAATTGCGGATCCGTAATCACGGATCATGATGGATCAAATCTATGCAAACTAATACTGTTCACATTTTATGTAGAGGGATACGGAAACGGAAACGGGTACAATTACAGATGCAGGAGGTTTTACAGCCCAGAAAAATCCCTGAACGTGTGAATGAGGCCTTGGTCTTAAATGGATATTGTATCTATGCATCCACCACAATTATTACTCTGATTATTCAGAAAATTTCTAACCATCAAATTAATTTATTACTTCAATTCACAAACCCTGCAGCCCTCCCGACTATTGCATGACTACAATTCCCATCATGCTTGGACAGCCAGAGCCAAAGCTCGTCCAGTCATGATTGGAATCGTAGCTTGACACCTCTGCTTTAATACATTTTTTTAATTAATTAATCTAGATACTAAAATGTGTCTTTTTAACTAAATTGTTTCTATTTTCTGGTTCTGATTTTCTTTTTTTTACCCCTTCATGACCAAAGGTCATTGATGCACGAATGTCGAGGTGACATTGAACCAGTTTTCTCCTCATCTTCTCGGAGCCATAACGCCTTTATTTTTCCACCCACAAGGCTGGTTGGGGGCTCATTTTTTTGTGCCATGAGCAATTTTTTTTATTAGTATCAAATTGGTATACGAGAAACATTTTGCTAGTTTTTTTTCTTCCTGATGTATAATTTGATGCATGGGGCATCAGTGGTAGGAAGGTATATAGACATATAACTGATGTGAAGGGGTTAAGGACGTTATTATAGAGGCAGCAAGAACAGAGCCTATTCACTAGAATCAAATTTACTTCCACGGGTCTGAGCCACAAAGTCACACCCAAACAATCTATGCCGACAGGAGTGGTGCTGTTTCTGGAGGAAAGTGGGCAATGGGGACCCCCTTTATAAAGGTTGTTCATTACTTCCCACTGTTTGTGTCCCAGCTCTGAGCTGGCATAGATTTCTGGCATAATGTACATCAGATTCTTACACACAGTGGCATAATAAGAGAAACGTTGCAAATTTAGTGCAGTAAAACAAGGATCCTTTGCTGTGCTGGGAGATGAGCAGATAAAGTATCAGACATTTTTCCCCCCACTGATCATTGTAATAAGTCAGGCATGCATCTCTACCTGGGGGTCACAGGGGATGCGATCTGAAGCCAGCACCAACCAGCTTTAGCTGCCATATTTTCCTGGTCCTGATCCCTCTGTCCTCCAGCTGTTGCCAAACTACAATTCCCATCATGCCTGGACAGCCAAAGCGAAGCTTCCCGGAAAGTTCCCCATCCCTGTCCTCCAGCATTAATACAATAAATCTTCATATGGCAATGAAGTCCTCATTTTCTGGATTGTTCCTCACCAGTGATGGCGCACTCCATTGACTCCACCTTGTCTGATAAATTCTTTTCATTGTTGTCGTGCTGCGGCCATCGTGTGTGTGTGTATATATATGTACTTCTATATAATATATATATATCAACTGTAATAAAGCCCGGTCTAACCGGCTACCTGACTATGCATGCTTCTAGTGGGAGTCCCCTGTAGAGCATGTTACTAGAAATCCTTTCCGAATGTCTGGGCTCTCCGTCCAGATGTCATTTACAAGTCCCGGGTTTCATTCATAAACATTACGATTGCTTAACAAAAGAGAGACGCTACTTAGTCTGCTAAAGCTACACTTTATTGTGTTCTTCCTGTTTTGCTGCTTTTTGCACATGGGTTAGCCTTGTTTAGCAATAAATTTGAAGCCGTCCAAGGATTGCTCATGAGAGACATGCCGGCAAAGCTCGGCCAAGTAAAAGTAGCTATTTTTCACAGAGTGTTTTATTACCAATCGCTCGGCTTGGAAGGCGAATGGAATTCAACGTAGAGGAAGGATTAGAAGTGTCTTCTGTTACCATTTCTGACTTTCATTGGAGCCTTTCTCTCCTCTTCCTGCCATATATTTATTAGCAATGTGCTGCAGCTCCGTTTAGCAATAACCGGATCGTGTTGTTACAAGACGAGACAAGCAAATAACTCACTCTTTATCAGCGTCATTAGCCGAGAGATTTGCTGCTGGGTGCTCATAGCTGAAGATGCTAATTTGCCGGGATGGACGTGTAGATTCTGGCCGTTCATCTCAGACACTTGACAATCTTGTTTGTTGTTTTCTGCGTTCTTTGGGTTGCCAATACATGTTTATAGTAGTTAGTATTCGTAATGCTGATGGTTTTTTAAAATGTTTTTGCAGCCAACAACACTGGAATGCACAGACGGCAAATCTCCGACCTTTTAGACCAAAGTATCCAGGTCCATTCCCAGTGCTTTGTGATCATGGCCGACAATCGCTTCATCATAGTGTGCGGCTTCTGGGACAAAAGCTTCCGCGTGTATTCCACTGACACAGGTAAGTCCTGGTTATGTCTATGTATAAGTGCGGGTCTGTATAGATAAATACGTCTGTGTATATAGAACAGATATATAGTAGTTTATATAGGAGTGTATGTGCTGTCTTTGTCATCTTCTTCAGTAATTTACTAACTATAATACTGTATGGCATGGTTCCTGATGATTTGCTATAATTTCTCTCATGTTGCAGCTTTATAAACAAATGAATGATCCTGATGACACAATGTGATGCGGCCCCCGTGCTGGACATAATACCATGCAGTAGTGAACGCTCATACATACATACATACATACATGTACATTGTAGGCTTTTTTCACTTACGGATCAGACATTTTTCATTCTTTCAGGGTTCTGACACACGTAGTATTTCATTTTCGAGCAGATTTTCTTGCTTCCCTGTAAATGGAATAGATCTGGTGTGCATTCTACTTACCTTGCTAAATGCACCTCTTTCTCCCCCTTACATATGTACATTTGAAGGATTTCCCGGTATTTGTCTTGACATGTGGGACATGGGATTAACACGTCTGTGAAAGCTGTTAGAGAAGAAACTCTACCGTGTGTTTCTGATTGTTTAATGGCTCTGGTTCCTTTAAAATTCCCAGGGATTTTTTTTCCTACCATCCAGTTTAGTGGGAGCCATACAGGTTTTAGTCATCTAGTGACAGGCGTTCTTGCATCCTCGGAGATCACTTAGATTGGGGGAATACTATTGCTTTTCTGCTGTGTGAGCCCGAGCAGCACGTGCGCACCCTGTGTAATGTATAGCCGCGCAGCACAATAAGTGTTCTACTCAATTATATTCTATCACTTCTGAATAAAGGGGCCCTTTTCTTTTTTAGCATTCCTTGTTTTGTTTTTATACTTGTAACAGGAAATTCTTGTGGCGTAAATCATTTTTTCTAAGTAGAGCCAATACAGAGACGGCATCATAAACCCTCTCCTGGCAGTGGGAATTATTTTCAGGCGGCCTCTTACATCCAGCCGTGCTAAGGGCCCGCGTCTGTTTTCCTTTTTCTTCTTTATTTCTTTTTATTTGCAGCCAGGCTGTCAAATAAAACTGAATAAGTAGAAAATGTGTTCTGTCAAAAAAGGGAAATACTGTTGTTTGGGCTAATGTGATATTCCTGTTCTTGTATCAAGACCACAAGACAAGCTTTAAATACAAGAAAAAATTGCAGATTAAAAAAAAAAATGTGTATATATATTTTTCCCCTCTACTATCTAATCTGAAAGCATCAAAAACACATCTGTCTGTTTATCCATCCAGCCATTGATGCATCCAATCTGGATTATACATTAATCTGTGTCCAAAGGTCATCAAGATTGTATGTTAATATATATATGTGTGTGTGTGTGTATAAATAAATATATATATATAGCAAATACATGTCACGTGAATGATGTCAAATAAATTATTCATATATGTCTCACACACACACTCACAAATATATATATATATATATATATATATATATATATATATATGTGCAGCAATCATTCCATTGTCCTAATCAAAACACTATAAATTTCTGCTTTCTTCTGTTTTTGAATAGTGAGGCCTATGTTGCATAATGGATTCCGCTAGGTAGCATCCTGTATACAATGCAAGATATGCAGTATAAAAATAGCCTTAGCTAATTGTTATTTAATAGGGTTTTAAAGCGAATGTACCATTAGATATACTGTTTGTATTTACATTAGCAGCTTGGTGCGGGGATCACGGTGGCGCGGTCCTTTTTTTTTTTTGAAACGCCGGCCAATTCCTGCTCACTGGCTCTATGCACGGGGGGCAGGCCCGCCGGTGTAACCATATCCCCTACCCTCTGTGACGTGGCTCCATTGATTTTAACAGGTATATAGAATATTGGCAGAACAACAAGGTTATATGATGGACTAGTGTGAAAGTCTCAATAATTGCCATATAACCGCCCTACTGAGCTCTCGTGGGGGATTCCACAATGCTTTAACCTTAGCAGCTACTGGCACATTTTATGGAAAGGCGGCCACCGCACAGCAATTACTTTCCTTCATCCTCTAATTGAACATTTAGCCTTAGTTTACAAAGAAAAAAAACCCAGAAAATAATTTATTATTCAGTTAGATCAGTGCTTCTCAACCAGTGAGGCGCCCCCTAGTGGTTGGTGAGGCCCAGCTGGGGAGGCAGTTTTCACAAAGTAACTATGATCTGCACAGTCCTTTTGCTGTTTGCAAAGCTCTTCATTTTAACATCATTATTAATATATTTTGTACTTGCTTTATTAGTATATAGAGCTTGGGACATGGGTAAAAGGTAGCCCTAGCATTCTTTTCAGCTTTTAAATGGACTTTCACCACAGATGGTAAGGCCCAGGCACCCTCTTGGACAGTCTGGTGAGGCCCAGCATCCTCTTGGTCAGTCTGGTGAGGCCCAGCATCCTCTTGGTCAGTCTGGTGAGGCCCAGCATCCTCTTGGTCAGTCTGGTGAGGCCCAGGCACCCTCTTGGTCAGTCTGGTGAGGCCCAGGCACCCTCTTGGTCAGTCTGGTGAGGCCCAGGCACCCTCTTGGTCCGTCTGGTGAGGTCCAGGCACCCTCTTGGTCTGTTGGGTGAGGCCCAGGCACCCTCTTGGTCCGTCTGGTGAGGCCCAGGCACCCTCTTGGTCCGTCTGGTGAGGTCCAGGCATTACCTTGGTCTGTTGGGTGAGGCTCCAGTAGAAAAAGTTTGAGAAGCTCTGAGTTAGATGACTCTTAAACTTCTGCACCAAGAAATCAATGTCCATTATCCTCTTCATTTACTTCTTATTTAATTCCTCTTGAACTATGATGTATATTCTAATTTTAAGAAGAAATACCTTTGTACCAGTGTGGTTGTCTAAATCTTAAGTGAAACAAATGCTACAAGTTATTTCATTGTGTCCTTCTGATAATTACTGTTGCAGGCAAACTCACCCAGGTGGTGTTTGGGCACTGGGATGTGGTAACGTGTTTGGCCCGGTCAGAATCCTACATTGGAGGAGACTGTTACATCCTCTCAGGATCCAGAGATGCAACGCTCTTGTTGTGGTACTGGAACGGCAAAAACAACGGCATTGGAGACAATCCAAACAGTAAGTCCTTTCCTATGGTATATTACTGGTTTAATGTAGCATTTACATACAGTCGTAAATCATCTTTTCTATAGAGCCAATACACACAAGGCATCCTAAGCCCTATTCTGGCGGTGAGACGTATTTTCAGACCCTTTACACCCTCAGTGCTAAGAGCCTTTCTCTGTTTTCTTTTTTCTCTTTTAGGATGCACCATTTAAAGTTTGTTTTTGTTGTTTTTTGTTTGTTTTTTTAACATTGTGAAATTTCAATATTTGGCTAAAACATATTATGAATATAAAGGTAAATTATAAAAGAAAACACACTGACTGCAATAATATATGTTAAACAAATCAGCTCTGCCGTTTCCTTATGTGAGTAGTAGCCTTATCACCTTTCAACTGGAAGAAATGTTTTCTTTGTGTAATTGGAGTTTATATGTAATATATTATTGGTCTGTGTGGGTTCCGCAGCCATCTCAGGCCACACACATCACAATTATTTATTTTATTTTTGCTGTACTATTTTTTTGAGTAATTTAAGCCTTATTGGCCTCAAGTCAGTTCATCTGCGGCCTCAATAAAGATGGACGTGGTTTCCTATTTTGTATTATTCCCGACTACGAATGTAATGGTCTTCTCACTATAAGGATGCTGTCTTTGGCCGACTGCGGTAACTGCTCCTATCGGGTCTTGCTGTTTAACTAATTACCAAACAATAGGATGGGCCACAAATATGAAGTCGCTCATCTAAAATCTTCACACAATTAAGTCTATTTCCAGTTTGAATAGACATAACTTGTATTAGATGCATGGTGTTGGTGTATTATGCACAAGTCTTTAAAGACTCCTTCATATACTTAGATTATGTTTTTATTTTGCTGATTATAGCCACTAAAATGTGTTAATTTTTTTTCCTAATCAGTTTCCATTTACTAATTGTAATTTTTGTACATTTTTATGGGGCAGCGATATTGCCTGATCTTTTTGTCCATAATGTAACCATATGCCGTACAGCATATGAATATGAGAAATTATAGGCTAGATGAGATGGTAATGACTTCTATGGTGGAGTTTTCTAGGCATGCTCTGTGACCTGTGTAAAAGTCATTGTGCAGCCAGTAGTCAGGGAACGTGCAGAGAGCTTGCTACTTATTGACCATGTTATTCAGGAGGAGATCTCTGGATCAGGTGCACAGAACAATGTAAGTGATCCATCACCCTGTTCAGCTTCTCTGTCAGTAGGATTATGGCGTCTTATCTCAGGGTAGCATAAACCAGTGATAGAGTCTCTTTACCATTCTTATAGACATGCTATCATTGTCTGCCAACCTGTGATACCTTTTTCTCTCTATGGTACTTGTTGGGGGTAGGGGGGCACTTTGCCTCTTTAGATTGACGTGTTTTGAGTCTGTGAGCTGTGATGTAGATGAATGCAGACATAGACTTCAGTGTAACAGGTCCTGGCTGAGACAGACACAGACTGAAATGTAATATAGAGATCGAGATTTCACAACCTGCCGGTGCACTGCGCCCTACAAGCTTCTGCTGACGACATTTATATACAGTGTCGGCAGCTGTGATTTCTTCCATCCCAGACCATCATACTTAGATTATAGGTCTGTAAAATACGTGAAATAGTGAAAGTGAAATAGTCTTTGTGGTTCGATGTCCGTTCACGTGCACAGAGGCGAGTAAGGAAAAATTATTTGTGACACTTTGGCCAGGTTCACACAGTTTTTTTCATCCGTTTTTGGAAAAACTGATGCACTTGTGCGCATCCATAGTGATGCATTTTTTTTAGCATACGCAAAAATGTGGTGGACCACATTATAATGGAAGTCAGGGGAAAAACAATCAGCAGATTGCAAAAGCGTAGTGTGAACCTAACCTTACTGCAATGATGACAGAAGTCTGATCTCTAGAGAAGAATGCCGGATTTGTGTGTCGTCTTCAGGCTGAGGGGGCTTCACCTTTAAGGCCATTTACCCTTGTTTGCCATCCACTCCTTTGTGCATTAACCCTTTATCTGCTACTTTTGGGAAACACAAAGCCATATAGTACCCACACCCCCATATATACCTGGCTCATTGTGACCATGCTACTTGGCGCTTCACATTGTTGAGAACCTTCACGAACGTTTGCAGTGAATTCATAAGAATTCTGAAAAGTTCAAGTCTGACCCCAGCAGCCCCCGGGATGCACAAATCCTGCTGAGTATAGTGTATAGCTTCCTCCTATGTCTGCATGTGGCCTGAATGGTGCAGGTGCCTATGTATAGATATGTGCATGTAAATGTCTCTGTGATGCATATAATCCTGGATTTGGGGCCTAGTTACTAGTTTTACCAAAGCTGAGAGTGCGACTGCCTGTCATCTCATATAGTAAGACTAAAATGTGGCAATGAGACATCACATACCCCATGTTACTAATCATGAAGGATGATAGCATGTCTAAGGGGACATTCACATGTTTCATGCATGGTCCGAGCTCCGAAGCGGTTAACATCTTTGCAAGACTGTACTGACATGGCATGCCAGTACAGTAGCGCAAAGATTTAAACTACTTCGAAGCTCCTGGAATCATCATTCATTCGTCGTACATCATTTATATTTATGTACCGTGCTCAGAAGGTGTGAATGCCCCCTAAGAGTACCTGTATCTCCTCCATAAGAAAGGATCTGTATCTCCTCCGTAAGAAAGGACCTGTATCTCCTCCATAAGAAAGGACCTGTATCTCCTCCATAAGAAAGGACCTGTATCTCCTCCATAAGAGAGGACCTGTATCTCCTCCATAAGATGACCTGTATCTCCTCCATAAGAGAGGACCTGTATCTCCTCCATAAGAAAGGACCTGTATCTCCTCCATAAGAGAGGACCTGTATCTCCTCCATAAGAAAGGACCTGTATCTCCTCCATAAGAGAGGACCTGTATCTCCTCCATAAGATGACCTGTATCTCCTCCATAAGAGAGGACCTGTATCTCCTCCATAAGATGACCTGTATCTCCTCCATAAGAGAGGACCTGTATCTCCTCCATAAGAGGACCTGTATCTCCTCCATAAGATGACCTGTATCTCCTCCATAAGAAAGGACCTGTATCTCCTCCATAAGAGGGCCTGTATCTCCTCCATAAGAGAGGACCTGTATCTCCTCCATAAGAGAGGACCTGTATCTCCTCCATAAGATGACCTGTATCTCCTCCATAAGAGGACCTGTATCTCCTCCATAAGATGACCTGTATCTCCTCCATAAGAGGACCTGTATCTCCTCCATAAGATGACCTGTATCTCCTCCATAAGAAAGGACCTGTATCTCCTCCATAAGAGGGCCTGTATCTCCTTCATAAGAAAGGACCTGTATCTCCTCCATAAGAGAGGACCTGTATCTCCTCCATAAGAGAGGACCCGTATCTCCTCCATAAGAGATGACCTGTATCTCCTCCATAAGAGAGGACCTGTATCTCCTCCATAAGAGAGGACCTGTATCTCCTCCATAAGAGTACCTGTATATCCTCCATAAGAGGACCTGTATCTCCTCCATAAGAAAAGACCTGTATCTCCTCCATTAGAGGACCTGTATCTCCTCCATAAGAGAGGACCTGTATCTCCTCCATAAGAGGACCTGTATCTCCTCCATAAGAGGACCTGTATCTCCTCCATAAGAGGACCTGTATCTCCTCCATAAGAGAGGACCTGTATCTCCTCCATAAGAGAGGACCTGTATCTCCTCCATAAGAGAGGACCTGTATCTCCTCCATAAGAGAGGACCTGTATCCCCTCCATAAGAGAGGACCTGTATCTCCTCCATAAGAGAGGACCTGTATCTCCTCCATAAGAGAGGACCTGTATCTCCTCCATAAGAGAGGGACCTGTATCTCCTCCATAAGAGAGGACCTGTATCTCCTCCATAAGAGAGGACCTGTATCTCCTCCATAAGAGAGGACCTGTATCTCCTCCATAAGAGAGGACCTGTATCTCCTCCATAAGAGAGGACCTGTATCTCCTCCATAAGATGACCTGTATCTCCTCCATAAGAGGACCTGTATCTCCTCCATAAGAGGACCTGTATCTCCTCCATAAGAGGACCTGTATCTCCTCCATAAGATGACCTGTATCTCCTCCATAAGAAAGGACCTGTATCTCCTCCATAAGAGGGCCTGTATCTCCTTCATAAGAAAGGACCTGTATCTCCTCCATAAGAGAGGACCTGTATCTCCTCCATAAGAGAGGACCTGTATCTCCTCCATAAGAGAGGACCCGTATCTCCTCCATAAGAGAGGACCCGTATCTCCTCCATAAGAGAGGACCCGTATCTCCTCCATAAGAGAGGACCTGTATCTCCTCCATAAGAGAGGACCTGTATCTCCTCCATAAGAGAGGACCTGTATCTCCTTCATAAGAGAGGACCTGTATCTCCTCCATAAGAGAGGACCTGTATCTCCTCCATAAGAGAGGGACCTGTATCTCCTCCATAAGAGAGGACCTGTATCTCCTCCATAAGAGAGGACCTGTATCTCCTCCATAAGAGAGGACCTGTATCTCCTCCATAAGAGAGGACCTGTATCTCCTCCATAAGAGAGGACCTGTATCTCCTCCATAAGAGAGGACCTGTATCTCCTCCATAAGAGAGGACCTGTATCTCCTCCATAAGAGAGGACCTGTATCTCCTCCATAAGATGACCTGTATCTCCTCCATAAGAGGACCTGTATCTCCTCCATAAGAAAGGACCTGTATCTCCTCCATAAGAGGGCCTGTATCTCCTTCATAAGAAAGGACCTGTATCTCCTCCATAAGAGAGGACCTGTATCTCCTCCATAAGAGAGGACCCGTATCTCCTCCATAAGAGAGGACCCGTATCTCCTCCATAAGAGAGGACCCGTATCTCCTCCATAAGATGACCTGTATCTCCTCCATAAGAGAGGACCTGTAAGTTTTCTCTACTGTTATTGTGGATACTAAAATCTAAGCTCTAGTGTGTGATGTAGCGCATATGTGCTTGGAAAGTGAATGAGTTAAAGGGGTATTTGTTCTCGATTTTTTTTTTTCTTTCAATAGAGATTTGTACTTTACTTCTGTTAAAAACTCCAGTCTTCCAGTACTTATCAGCTGCTGTAAGTCCTACAGGAAGTGGTGTATTCTCTCCATTTTAGCACAGGGCTCTCTGCTGCCACCTCTGTCCATGTCAGGAACTGTCCAGAGCAGGAATACTGGCAATTTTTTAAATAGAAGTAAATCACAAATATCTGGCACCAGTTTATTTAAAAGAACAACCCCTTTAAAGAGGAAAATAAAGCTACTAAATGGCTTCTATTTCCCCAAGTGTTAGATCCCTTTTATAAATTGATGTGATATAAAGCCTCCTACATTACTTTGGTTTTAGTAAGATTTGTAGTTTGATGAATAATTGACCATAATGTAAGAACAAAGCATTCTAGGCTGTAGCGGGGTTAGTACATCACCGTCCTCCCATTGCTTCAGCCTCGTGTGTCTGGATTATAGGGGGCGCCCCATCTCTGAGGTCCGGCCCTATCACATTGATCAAATAGAACAGGTAAACCTAGATCATAAAGTCTGGAACAACATTCTGTATGTACTTTTTTTAATACTGTTTATATTAATGGAAGTTGAAAGAGAATCTATACTATTGTATCACACAGGCTAGTGGCTATATTATAATTTGCTTATATTAAATAAATCAGATTGTATAGAGACGAGGACTGATGTGGGCAGGTTCTGCAATGCACACTATAAAAAAAAAAAAAAAAAAAAAAAAAAGGAAAAAATCCATAAAATGCAGATTTTATTGCTCACACAGATAAGTAAACATTGCTATACATTATTTTATTATATTATACATTATTATATTTTTTTTAATTATTATTATACATTATATTATTATTATATTCAACATTGTTTCTTTTCTTTTAAATAAAATCTCAAAACCGATCTGGAGTAAAGGATCATGTATCTACCAGTTGCTCGAGCTACAATTGGTTGTATAATACGGGGAGGCAGTTGTCAGACTGTTTTCGGTGTGAGGTGCACAATTAATATCCATTGTGTTTCCTGTATATCTCACTAATCATCGGTAACAGGCGGCATTAGTGTAAGGAATGAACTGACGATAGTGGACGAGGTTGCAGCTCTAATACAAAACCCACCAACAAGCAACGTGAAACTTTTTTTTTGCTATCCTCTAGTAAAGCTGTAGTGGTCCTGTCTCTCATATAGTACATATGAGCGGCTATTTTTTCTAAGCATAAACCCTGTTATAAAGCTCCTTGGTGTGATTTCAGTATCTACCTTATGGCGGGTTACCGGCCCTGACGCATTAGAATTATCTTGCGTCTTGTCAGGTGCTGGACTCATATTTGGCTTCTGAAATGTAATAAAAAATTGTTTAAAAAAAAACAAACTTCCTTATGAAAAGAATATGAAGCAGATGTGGTCAAAAATGCGCAGTGGCCGTCCAGTCCAGCGTCATAGCGGAATCTCATTGTGTCTGGAACAATGAGAAATCACACTCTGACTTAGTCTACATTTCCTACTTGTGTTTTCTATCTGTTTTTTTAGATGTGGTTTTTAATTTATTTCTTTTACAAATAATCTGGCTTGCCTGTCATTTTTTTTTTTTTTTTCAGTTTTTTTTTTTGTTTGCTAAATTAACCGTAGCGTATAGATGAGAAAGTATTTTCTCTGCCTTGAAAGCTTCTGTGTTTGGAGGCCGGGGCAGCGGCTTGTACACACTGGCAGCAGACTATAATGTATGTTGTGACAGCCACAGATCACAAGGCAGAGCATTTAAGGTTATTTGTGGCAGCCTCAGACTAATTGTGCAGTTGACAAAGCTGAAACTTTCACCTCTCGGTGCTGTGCACGGCCAGAGAAGGCTGGCAATAATTACAGTGATGGATTCCGCCCTTCACTATGATGCTTGATGGATTATTTAGGTAAAATTTGTTTTGATTTGAGGGGATCAATCCATCTAAATTCTGCAATCCACAGCTACTTGTGTAAAGAAAATAAATAAAGCCACAGCTTCTCGTCACTGAACTACAGGATGGAAGCCGACGAGCGGAGGACCTCCAGCCCCCATGTACAGCCGCTTAGTGTACAGTAACAACATGACCCCCAGCAGTGGTAGCAACAACAGATAACGTCACGGTGACGGCGGCGGCACTGTCATCCAGAGCTCAGGGGAAGGATCCGTCAGTCACTTCACCTGAACTATTTAATATTGCTAATCTGGGGAGCATGTGTACTGAACGTTTACTTGTCACATGACTCTAGTAAAGTTTTTTTATTTATAAATATAGTCACATTTGTTATTTTAAACTGAGCCGCGTATAGGAATTACATTGTTAATAATAATACAGAGATAAGATTATAAGTAACATTTATTTATTTTACTTATTTTGTATTCTGTAATTTTTATTTTGTTCCTCCCTTTTTATACGCATGTATTTTTACGCTCTTATACAAAGTAAAGAACAACATATGTTTTCTGTACAATAATTCTGTGAACACTTAGAAGAATATTACAGTTTGTTGGGGACGTTCACGTTATACCAAAACGTCATCTGACAAAGCAATAGCGCCACCTGATGGCAGACATGTGGAGTACATTGTAAACTGCTGCAGCACTTGCCAGTGGATTCAGGTCCTTTCTTGCTTTTATATATTACCTGGGTGTTTGTTTTTTACACTGAACATAAAATATCTGAAACTTTGCTTATTTTTGCTGGAAAAAAAATAAATAAAATCTAAAGTTCTACAATACTATAAATTCTAGTGTTTGATTCTTCGTACTGCAGATAAGATGAAATGTACGGCCAAGACATGTAATGCAGTAGAATAGTTGTAAATGATGATTATAATTTATTTCTTCACTGGATGATGGTGTTTAGATCATAAGGCTGTCCGATTACTAAGGCTTCATCCATGTCATGTGTATGCCTTTTCTCTCAGCCAATCAGAATCTTTCTGAATATATATACGCTCTCTGCCACATTTCTGAGTTCCACAAAGAAACGGTATCCTTTTGTAAAATGGACCAAATGGCGTCAATGGGCAGAGTTTAAATCAGCTTCTCATTTTCACAACTTGTTGATGTAGAACCAGGCGGTAGAAGGTGAAGGCGATGTGGATGTAGCCAAACCCATACAGATTCCAACAAAGAAACTTTTATTCGTCCCACCAAATCTGCTCACCTGTCCTCATCTATTACTTTTCTTTAGAGCACCAGCAGTAACAATCAGAAGTATTATAGTAGCTCATAATGCAGATATATTGTATTTTGCCCTAATATCATTCCCATCCCACATTACACATACATATATTACATCCCATATTACATACATATATTACATCCCATAGTACACATACATATATTACATCCCACATTACATACATATATTACATCCCATATTACACATACATATATTACATCCCATAGTACACATACATATATTACATCCCATAGTACACATACATATATTACATCCCACATTACATACATATATTACATCCCATATTACATACATATATTACATCCCATAGTACACATACATATATTACATCCCACATTACATACATATATTACATCCCATATTACACATACATATATTACATCCCATAGTACACATACATATATTACATCCCATAGTACACATACATATATTACATCCCACATTACATACATATATTACATCCCATAGTACACATATATATATTACATCCCATAGTACACATATATATATTACATCCCATAGTACACATACAAATATTACATCCCATAGTACACATACATATATTACATCCCATAGTACACATATATATATTACATCCCATAGTACACATACATATATTACATCTCATAGTACACATACATATATTACATCCCATAGTACACATACATATATTACATCCCACATTACATACATATATTACATCCCATAGTACACATATATATTACATCCCATAGTACACATATATATATATATTACATCCCATAGTACACATACAAATATTACATCCCATAGTACACATACATATATTACATCCCATAGTACACATACATATATTACATCCCATAGTACACATATATATATTACATCCCATATTACACATACATATATTACATCCCATATTACACATACATATATTACATCCCATAGTACACATACATATATTACATCCCATATTACACATACATATATTACATCCCATAGTACACATACATATATTACATCCCATAGTACACATACATATATTACATCCCATAGTACACATACATATATTACATCCCATATTACACATACATATATTACATCCCATAGTACACATACATATATTACATCCCATAGTACACATACATATATTACATCCCATAGTACACATACATATATTACATCCCACAGTACACATACATATATTACATCCCACAGTACACATACATATATTACATCCCACATTACATACATATATTACTTCCCATAGTACATACATATATTACTTCCCATAGTACACATACATATATTACATCCCACATTACACATACATATATTACATCCCATAGTACACATACATATATTACATCCCACAGTACACATACATATATTACATCCCACATTACATACATATATTACTTCCCATAGTACATACATATATTACTTCCCATAGTACACATACATATATTACTTCCCATAGTACACATACATATATTACATCCCATATTACACATACATATATTACATCCCATAGTACACATACATATATTACTTCCCATAGTACACATACATATATTACATCCCATATTACACATACATATATTACATCCCATAGTACACATACATATATTACATCCCATAGTACACATACATATATTACATCCCATAGTACACATACATATATTACATCCCATAGTACACATACATATATTACATCCCATAGTACACAATTCAGTTGCAGCAACTACCAGATGGAGTGGACAAAAGGCAGATTTTTAAAAAAATGTAAAATAAATAAATAGTGTTCAGTTTGGTGTAAAGCATTTATTCTTGTAGCACCAGGTGTGTGTGTGTGTGTGTGTGTGTGTGTGTGTGTATATATGTGTGTGTGTGTGTGTGTATATATGTGTGTGTGTGTGTGTGTGTGTGTGTGTATATATGTGTGTGTGTGTGTGTATATGCCTTTAGAGCCAGGTTACATGGAGCAGATTATATTGCAGCCTGTGCGTTGTCTGTTTCTCTTACCTAGGGTGGATCCTCACATTAGCAATAAGAACAGAGAGAAGGATAGTTGGTTTATTTTATCCTCCAGGAGTTTACAGAAAAGAAGGGAATGTAGAAATTAATGGTTTATAGGTTTTATTTATTTATTTTTTATTATTTATTTAGTTATTTATTTTTATTTATTGAATTGTTTTATTTAATGTAATTATTTAATTGATTATTTATTTAATTGCACTTCTTTACCTCAGTTGAAGCTTTCTGTTGCACAAATAGAATGTAGATCATACAAATATTATGATATCACACATACCATTTTGTAATCTGGCAACAGATTTATACATTACCCTGTTCTATTTATATTATGTGCCATATACCCTTTCTAATGCAATATACAGAGACCATATACTAATAGTGACTCGGACTGCTTAGGGTTTTGGCATTTATCATACATAGGATCTATCGAGCGATCTAAATAGAGGAAATAGTGTCCCTATGGGCCAAGTAATACTCTATTATAGCACCAGGCAGATGATCACTAGTATAACAGTCGTTTTTAGGTACTCGTAACAGAAAAGAATTACCATTAGCCAGTAGTAAGAGGAGCAGAGACCTGTGAGGACCGGGGGATGGGACGGTGTAATAATTTACCAGTATTCCCTACAATGAGAATTATTTCGGCCTCCGCGCCCTGAGCCTTCACCGCTCGGCATCCATATGGATTTTCATTGGAGTAAATAAAACTCCTTGGATTTGTAATTTAGTTTTTGTGACTGTATCTATGACTTATGTTGCGGGTGTGTAGTAATTTATAGTAATGAGCGGCAGAACAGGTGGTCACATTGGCTGCCCTGTAATTTATCAGTTGTGATATTGTGGCCTAATTAAGCAGCGTTTTGTAGCTCGGTATATTTCTCCTCAGCGCTGACAGATTAATAGGAAGACGGCTTGGGCTTAAATCTCCTGCTTGGAGAGACAGAGAGCGCGGCTCTGCCCATTTGTTTTATTAGTCTTAGCCTAAAACATTGTATTGTCATCTTCTGCATATAGAACAAACCGGGCACCAAACTCCAAGACGGAACCTTGCCTCCTAAATCTCTAACCATCCATGTTTGCTTTTTAAATTAATATACATTTCACCCCCCCGGCCGAGCTAATGCGTGCCATATGCAGGAGGAATCCGCCATACTGGAACACAGCACAATTATTTACCTTGCTGCTTAGTTGCTTAGAAAAATGAATCTACCATACGAGCCCCGGGCTATGTCTATAAACAGAGGAAAGAGTGATTTATGCCTGGGAACTACAATTGTGTAATTTAAACCAACCATTTGTGTTAGTCGACTTTGATGCAGTCCAAGTATATTTGGCTAAAAAAAAATCCTCCTTGGATAGGAAGCGCAATGTCTACAATTAGTGTTAGAATTTTCAGTTAGTCTAGTAACAATAAGTGTGAGCATGGCGTGTAACTGCATTTATTCTGCATGGTATTATGTCATACAGACCCCACAATGCAGGGTGAAGCCCCTCTTCTCTTCCAGTCTGTTGGTATAACTGGTTACCCCTGCCTGGGCCGATGGATTGAGCTTAGCATAAGTATTTATGAGGCTGCACGCTGTGATAGTTCAGCTTCTGATAAATCTATAAGCCAGATACAGTCTTAATACAATGTTATATTCTACATTTATAACTGGGCTGCCCTGCTCTGTGGTGTTTCTGTCCATAAGATGGCTGACATGGAGGAGCATGTGACCATGCCCCCCCCCCCCCCCCCACAGTGTCAACTATAGGCATATACAGGCTCAGTGGTGGAAACTAGGGAGCGGGGCATGGTCACATGCTCCTTCATGTCAGCCATCTTATGGACTCACTCACCAGCAGCTGATAAGTACTGGAAGACTGGACATTTTTTAACAGAAGTAAATTACAAATCTCTGGCACCAGTTGAGCTAAAAGGAGATTTTTGCTAAACTACTCCTTTTAAGACTACAAATCTGTATTCTTTATTATTTAGTGTACATAGAATGTGTGACCTTTCAGGCTTACTATTTACAAGGAATATGTAGTCCTACCTAGGCCTTCCTTTCCCTGAGAGCCAAAATATAGTTTATTGTTTGAGCCCGAGCAGATGCGCAATTACAGAAAAATTAAGGACCAATTCATTTCAATTCTGTCTGTATATTTATGGATCCATAAGTCGCAAAAATTACATCTGAAAAAATTTCTGACAAGCTCATGTACAGACCTTACAGATTGTCTCATAGAAGTCTATTAGAGCGTCCATACTTTTTGTGGATTTGTAATTTTTATGGATGAAATTCCATATTGTTCACAAATCCATAAAAAAATACGGATAAGTAATCATTTTAAACCATTCCCACTTATCACCTTCCCCTTTTTTGCTGATCCACAAAAAATACGGATTAAAGCGACTCTGTACCCACAATCTGACCCCCCCAAACCACTTGTACCTTCGGATAGCTGCTTTTACTCCCAAGATCTCTCCTCGGGTCTGTTCTGCAGGTGATGCAGTTATTGTCATAAAAAATACATTTTTAAAATTGCAGCCCTGTGCCCTATGGGAGTATCTGTGCCCTAACTTTGCACCACCCCTCCGTCCCCCCTTCCCACCCTCTTCATCATTAGGAATGCCACTGGAACATTTACTTCTGTTTGAACATTGCACAGCTGCTTAATGATCTGCTGTGCTGACACAGGTGGGGAATAGGAAGCAATCTGCCTGGAGCATTCCTAATGATGAGGAGGGTGGGAAGGAAGGACGGAGGGGTGGTGCAAAGGTAGGGCACAGAGCTGCAACTTTAAAAGTAATGTTTTTTTTTGTTTTGTTTTTTTCAAATATTTTTATTAAATTTTCATATAAAACAGAGCATAGAAACACAAAGTGCCATACATGGCACGATAACTGTATAGCACACAAATCAAGATTGTGGCTTCACCACAAAACAGGCAAAAATGTGAAACAACAAGAGCAATGTAAAATGAAATGTATCATGGAAGTTGCAAAGCTCCCAAACTTCCCTTCAGCGACTCCGTACAATACCATTTTATGACTTGGAATGGTCTAACAATGTCGTGGATTGCTTGTAAATCATAATGTTTTAAAATAAAGGGTCTCCATTTCTTACAAAACGTCTTAGTTCCAGAGTCTTTAAGCCTCTCTGTGTCTATCTTGTCAACACCAAAAAAATACCTAAAAGTAATGTTTTATGACAATAACTGCATCACCTGCCGAACGGACCGCAGGACACATCTAGGATTAAAAGCAGCTATCCGAAGGTACAAGTGGTTTGGGGGGTCAGAATGTGGGGACAGAGTCGCTTTAAGGATGCAATACGGATGCGTTATGCGTTTTTTACGCGGATTGTATAATGATAGCAGACATCATATACGGTCCTGAAAAACTACTGAACATGTGAACGTAGCCTAAGAGCTGGTGCCCCGGGTGAACAATACCCCCTTTGCCTAGCCATTCCCTTAAAAAATATTTATATATATTTATATATATATATATATATATATATATATATATATATAGCACCCATTTTTGGTTAAAGGGAACCAATCACGCCGAAATTGCCCCCATTGATAAGGAAGCGTGCTGGTACATCAGCCAGCACGCTTCCCAAACATCCCCCTGTCCCCTCTGTCCCCTCTTTTGTTAGCCCGTAATCTTACTTTTGCGATGTCCCGCGCCGTATGCTAATCAGCCCTAAGTAGTCCGGGTGGGCTGAACTAGTCAAGGTGGGCTGTACTAGTCACGGGCCTGGGCGCTGTAATCACGCCCAGAGGGGCGTGATTCAAAGACCTTCGCTCCACCGACGTCATCTCTGGCCCGCGTTCACGTCGGCGGCGCGCCGCGTCTTTCGCATGCCGCGCATGCGCAGTACGGCGGGAGAAGACGCTGACGTACTGCGCGTGCGCGGCGTGCGGAAGACGTTAGCGGCGCTTGCGTTCCAACGCCGACGTCTTCCGCACGCCGCGCACGCGCAGGTGACTAGTACGCGCCCGTGACTAGTACAGCCCACCTTGACTAGTTCAGCCCACCCGGACTACTTAGGGCTGATTAGCATACGGCGCGGGACATCGCAAAAGTAAGATTACGGGCTAACAAAAGAGGGGACAGAGGGGACAGGGGGATGTTTGGGAAGCGTGCTGGCTGATGTACCAGCACGCTTCCTTATCAATGGGGGCAATTTCGGCGTGATTGGTTCCCTTTAAGTTCTATTTATGAACCAGTATTCGATGGGTGAATACTTTTTAATGCAATTCTTTTTTTAATCTGCATGTTTTGAGTATTCACCCAACAGTTCCTATAATCCGGGATTAGAGGCCAATTTTCAAATTTTCATTTAAGACTTTTTAAAAAGTTGCACAGATTGGTGCAGACCTGCTTCTGGCCAGTAGCAGGTGAATTTGTTTGCCCAATTTTGTGACTTTTTTTGTCACCTTATTTTTTTTAGATGCATTTGCTGTGGCAGTGCGACATTTTAATAAATCACAGACAAGATATTGGAACAAAATATTCACTAATCCTCATTAGAAGAGTCGCACAGATTAGACTCCTCAGTCTCCCCCCCCCCCCCCCCCCAGTGTCTTTTTAATATGAACATTTATTTTAGTCCTAAGATTTTATTTAAGGTAAAGATAAAAAAAAGCAATTTTGGATTTATTTGTGAATTTATACAAAATCTAACCTTTACCTGAATTTGTCTTAAGTGGTTCCATCTGATATAAATATTTACTGAAAGGACAGACGACTACAAAGCAGAATCCTGTCCAAAAAATGGAAACCAAATAAATCCGATCCTGTGCTGGAACTGTGATTCATAAAATGATATCTGCCTGATATAAGTTGTTATTGAACTTGTACATTGACCCAATGGAAAATTAGAAACTTTTTTTTACATATTTAGCAAGTTCTGAATCACCGCTTTCCTTCGAGTTGGTGTAGTCGTTTACCTCGCACACAATATCCTCTTTCTATAGCTCCTGCCCCGGCAATGGCTGGCTATTCTGTGAATACTTTTTTTTTTCTTTCAGGAAACAGAATCTTTGCTGTAATTATTCCCATTACAGGGATATAGATCATGGTTTGATGTCATTACTGCAAAGATATGCTCTCAGTCCATAAAAACGCCACTTCAGATTTATGTTATGAAAATGGCGCAGCATTCCTTACTAGGAGTTTTTTTTCTGACTGACCAGTTGTACTTTCTCCTTTACTCCTTGTTTGTTTTATACAAAGGGGCAGAACAGAATCTGAGAATCCTCCAAGAGAACGAATTTTCCTTCTTAATCCCACAGTATAAGTTATAGACTCCCCCCCAGTAAGTAGTGATTGCCCTTGTACAGGTGGGCTGCTGTTACCATGGATCTGCCACTTATGCTTCCAGAATTACCTGCACCATATTAAAAGTCCAGGTCCGCCGGCATCTCTGCCAGACAGCACTAAAAATATATTGACTGTGTAACCTTACAATCTGCTGTATTCATAAGTCCGTTCCCATCTCATGAATGGGCGATGAGATCAGCTTCTGTGTGTATAGAGAGGCAGCCGTCCCGGATGAGGGCAGGTTACGGTCCAGGCTCGGCGCATGTTAATTGTCTGATTTTTCAGGCCATTTGGCGCGGACGCTCAGCAGACACACACTTACAGTTTGCTGCCCTTATCTTGGGCATTATATTTCAGTGACAGATCTACTTTAGAAAAAGTTCAAATCCGGAATCTTTCACCAAACTCTGGAACTTAGAATGTGTCGATGACCAACGTTGGCAACAAGAAGTTCCTGATCATTAGTGGATCGCTGATCCTGGGGCCCCGGTGTTTGTTCACAGTAGTTGGTGCTGAGGCACCGGATCCATATGTTGTATAAGGGATATAGGTAGCACATCTACTCTATACCCCTGCAGTCATGGCTGCACCTAGGAGAGATGAATTTTATACTGTATTGGGTCATTTTAGCTCTGAATCGGCTCTGTTTATTTCAGCCTTACTGGATTTATATTAAACTTTAAATCCCCTTTAAATCCCCTTTTACTTCCATCAGTTCAACAGTATCCTTCCTCAGGACTGCAACCCATTAGATATTAAAGGTAAACTGTCAGCATGGATACACATATATCTGTGCTGCCAGTTTCCAGATGCATAAATACCTGTGTCCGGCCACTACTGTATTTTCAAGCTGCCACTCGGCTGACTGACAGCTGGAGGAGGCGGGGCAGGTGCGGACAAGTGTCATAGACCCGCCTCTGTGACACTTTCAGCCGGGAATGAAGGACAGCTGGATCCCACAGCAGCATTAAAGGCATGTATGCAATGCTCTTGTGCTAGGCATCTAGCAGTATGGATATTTACATACCGTATCTCTGCTGTCAGTTTCCCTTCAACTAAACCATATCACTGCATAGCTTAATGCACTTACATTCTATCACAGGGGTGTCAAACTCAAATACACACTGGGCCAAAATAAAAGAAATTGGACAATGTCGCTGGCCAACCTTGATAATTATTGAAGCGGGAATTCTGCGGTCCTGGCACTGTCAGTGGTGTAAGCCTCCCAGCACTATGCACTATGATAAATGGCATGATAAATTGCTGTGATATGATTAAACCCAAACCTATGTAATAGCCAACTCCCCCCCCCCAATATTGCCCCATGTTGTAGCCAACACAACCAAAATTGCCCAACATATTAGCCAGCCCTCCCAATAGTGCCTTAATAGTAGCCAGCCCCCAAAGTGTTCCATATAGTAGCCAGCCCTCCCCTTCAGTCTCATAGTAAACAGCCCTCCCCTGTAGTCTCATATAGTAGCCAGCCCTCCCCTATTGTCTCTTTTATAGTAGCCAGCCCTCCCCAATAGTCTCATACAGTAGCCATCCCTCCCTAGTAGTCTCATATAGTAGCCAGCCCTCCACCATAGTCTTATGTAGTTGCCAGCCCTTCACCATAGTCTCTTTACATAGTAGCCAGCCCTCCCCAGTAGTCTCTTATATAGTAGCCAGCCCTCCCCAGTAGTCTCATATAGTAGCCAGCCCTCCCTAGTAGTCTTATATAGTAGCCAGCCCTCCCCCATAGTCTCTTATATAGTAGCCAGCCCTCCCCATAGTCTCTTATATAGTAGCCAGCCCTCCCCCATAGTCTCTTATATAGTAGCCAGCCCTCCCCCATAGTCTCTTATATAGTAGCCAGCCCTCCCCCATAGTCTTATATGTAGCCAGCCCTCCCCCATAGTCTCTTATATAGTAGCCAGCCCTCCCCCATAGTCTTATATAGTAGCCAGCCCTCCCCCATAGTCTTATATAGTAGCCAGCCCTCCCCCATAGTCTCTTATATAGTAGCCAGCCCTCCCCCATAGACTCTTATATAGTAGCCAGACCTCCCCAGTAGTCTCTTATATAGTAGCCAGCCCTCCCCCATAGTCTCATATAGTAGCCAGCCCTCCCCCATAGTCTCTTATATAGTAGCCAGCCCTCCCCATAGTCTCTTATATAGTAGCCAGCCCTCCCCCATAGTCTCTTATATAGTAGCCAGCCCTCCCCCATAGTCTCTTATATAGTAGCCAGCCCTCCCCCATAGTCTCTTATATAGTAGCCAGCCCTCCCCATAGTCTTATATAGTAGCCAGCCCTCCCCATAGTCTCTTATATAGTAGCCAGCCCTCCCCCATAGTCTCTTATATAGTAGCCAGCCCTCCCCATAGTCTCTTATATAGTAGCCAGCCCTCCCCCATAGTCTCTTATATAGTAGCCAGCCCTCCCCCATAGTCTCTTATATAGTAGCCAGCCCTCCCCCATAGTCTCTTATACAGTAGCTAGCCCTCCCCCAGAGTCTCTTATATAGTAGCCAGCCCTCCCCCATAGTCTTATATAGTAGCCAGCCCTCCCCCATAGTCTTATATAGTAGCCAGCCCTCCCCAGTAGTCTCATATAGTAGCCAGTGCTCCCCAATAGTGTCTTATATGGTAGCCATGGTGGGCCAGATGTAATTCAAACTCTGAATTGCCTGGTGGGTCAAAAATAATGGCACCACGGGCCAGAGTTTGACATGACTGTATGATCAAATCATTTGAATTACATATTTTCCTTTTTTCAGTCATAGTTCTAGTGATTATTCAGGAAACATTCTTAGTCATACTGTTTTATATGTTCAGGTTTCATCCTTTGGATAGTGATATATGTGTAAGATGCTTTTATATATTTTACGTATTCAAATAAGAGCAAAGAACATGAAAACTATAAAACTAGGGAACAAAAGGAAGACGCCAAGTTGTGCAGAAGTTCTGTGAAGTTCACTAGAACCAATCTTTTAGCCATTTTTTCTTCCTTGTCAGAACCTCAGTAGTTTGTTGAGGTTATAACACTCTGGTAAGACGGGCGTCATGTCACTGTGTGATTATAAGATGGATCAATATGGGGAGAGGAATAAGAAGAAGAAATATGAGGTCTGCTCTTTGTGCTTCAATGGGCGAGTATCCCAGTAATTGTTAGATGGATGACTCCTTGTTAGAGATGAGCGAACCTCAACCCGAACGTTCGGCATTTGATTAGCGGTGGCTGCTGAACTTGGATAAAGCCCTAAGGCTATGTGGAAATCATGGATATAGTCATTGGCTGTATCCATGTTTTCCAGACAACCTTAGAGCTTTATCCAAGTTCAGCAGCCCCAGCTAATCAAATGCCGAACGTTCGGGTTCGGATCGACTCGAACCCGAACCCGGTTCGCTCTTCTCTACTCCTTGTCAATCCAGTGTATCACCCCATGTTTCATATGGGTTGGGAGCGGTGGGCTCTCATGATGTGGGTTAGGGCCCTATTCCACCGGACGATTATCTTTCGCATAATCGTTAACGATTAACGATCTCAAACGACCGCTATTGCGAAAGACCTGAAAACGTTCACTCATTTCCATGGAATGATAATAGTTACTTATGATCATATTTGCGATCGTTTTTTCTTTGCTATTTCTTCGCTATTGCGTTCGTATCTACTGCGAACGACCGAACGACGTCTTATTCAATGCGAACGATTTGTGAACGTTTTGCGAACGAGCAACGATAAAAATAGGTCCAGGTCTTATAAAGCGATCGGTCGTTAATTAACTGCATTTCAAACGAATGATTATCGTTTAGATTCGAACGATTTAACGATAATCTGAACGATAATTGTCCGGTGGAATAGGGCCCTTAGATCGGGAGCCCCCTCTGACTTATAGACCGCCCTCTAGCCAGTTATGTTGGGCACCATGGTGGCCAAGGGGAGTTTGCATGTTTTCTCCGGGTTTGTATGGGTTTCTTTGGGGTTCTCTGCTTCATTCGCTAATTTGGAATAGTTTGTGAGCCCGAGTGGATACAGGGACAGACGGGATGACAATATCCGTCCAGTGCTACATAATATCATCTATTATAACTATGAAAGGATCCATCTGGCCATGCTTAGGACATTACCAGGAAACTTTCAACTGGTGGGTCCGGATCCCTCCCTGCCGGACACATAGGATTCCTCTATGCATCCTCATCCTCCTTCCCCCATACAGAACATACTGGATAATCCGGCCCAAATTGGACAACACTAAAGAATGTTGACTTTCTTTATCCATAGAACATATCAGTGAGCATTGAGAATAATTGTAAACTAGACAGAGAGGATATATATATATATATATATATATATATATATATATATGTATATGTATAGGTTATGGCTATTTTATATATAGGTTATTGATTTTCATCACAAATGAAAAGATTTTCCCAGCTAGAACGATGAATAAGAGGAGAGGGGATCTTTACGATGGTGACACTAGTTTTCTAATGCATGAAATGTATTGAGGAAGCCGCCGTTCTCTGCTAGACTTCAGGTATTCTTAATCTTATCTGACCTGTTCCTTAAAGATCTGTGTAAAGATTCGGGCTGAAGTCCTTTGAGTCCCTCTCTGGGATTTGCATGGCGGCTCATAAACCTGTTTAGGGGACAAAGGCTTCAAGTAGCTTTGAAGTTATCGGGTTCGATTTGACCCTTCTAAGCCGCTATTGCAGGTTATAGAAGAAATGCTCTAAGTGTCGCCTCTTAAAACGCTCTTCACATGCTGCAGGACACCATGACAATCTTCTCCAGCTACAAGAGCCTCAAATCTCTTAAAGGGATCTGTTCTGCTTTACAATCAACCGAGAAGCGTCCCCTCGGCTACCGAGTGTTGTCCCTTTCATTTGCCGACTTTTAGATCTATGAATGTGGTTGTGAATCTTACGGACGCTGACGTGTTCTATCCTTGTCATTGTGCTATAGTCAGAGGCGGCTTCTTCATCAGTAATACTCTGTATGCGGCCTGAGGAATTAAATGTTATGTATACAATCACATCCTTAATGTACCTGAACAATGTTTATTGCTTGTTATGGGCCATTTCGTCTGACATAGTCATAATAATAATAATAATAATAATTTTTATTTATATGCGCCAACAGATTCCGCAGCACTTTACAATTCTGGGGTTACATAAATAGACATAAAACAGACATTACAGAGATCTACATATAATTATCCATACATGAGGAGTGAGGGCCCTGCTCGCATGCATCAGATTATAAAGTGAAGGGGCAATAGTTATAGTGTGTGCCTAATATGTCACTTTTATGTTAAAAGGGCAAATTTTCTTTCAAATCAACTGGTTTCAGAAAGTTTTAAAGATTTATAATTTGCTTCTATTTGTATGTCCTGCAGGAAGTGGTGTATTCTCTCCAGTCTGACACTGTGCTCTCTGCTGCCAACTCTGTCCATGTCAGGAACTGTCCAGAGCAGCAGCAAATCCCCATAGAAAACCTTTCCTGCTCTGGACAGTTCCTGACATGGACAGAGGTGGCAGCAGAGAGCATTGTGTCAGACTGAAGAGAATACACCACTTCCTGCAGGACATACAGCAGCTGATAAGTAAAGGGAGACTTAAGATGTTTAAATAGAAGTAAATTACAAATCTATAAACTTTCTGAAACCAGTGCATCTGAAAAAAAATATATTTTCGCCGGGTATGCCTTTGATGCAGTGATGTGTGCACAAGAATGTCTGAATACGGGCCAGGATGTGCTATAATTTCTTTCTAGGCACTTAGGGCCATATTAAGGGACATACTACTTTGTGTAGCGCATTGGGTTAACATAGAACAAGAAACTTAAAAATTGTGAGGATTTCAAGGATATAATTTCTGAAGTCCTTTGCTTCCATTATCTGTTGAGCTTTCCCCCTGTGTCTGGCAGCTAACCAGAATGATGTATATATGAGGAAGCTGCCTCCACCACATTGCTCATGGTTACGGGTTACATCACGTAGAGTTTCATGACTAAAGAAGTTGTTAAAGTTATTTTAAAAACAATCAGTCTGCCAGGGCGATAAAAATTCAAAAATACAATGCATTTCTTTTTGGGTCCAATGCCACAGCCCTCAGGCTGCCATGCTCCATACCGCTCGGGGACCAGCTTTGGCTATATACTGTGCATGTTTCCAGGTGGTCCCGTTGCTGTATCCTCCCTCTGCACGGAGCTGGCAGCAATAGCTGTGTCCATGTTTTCCATGTGGTCGGTAGCCTCCCTCTTTGTATGAAGCAAAAGAAATCTGATTCGCTCATCTCTACCCCCTTCCTTTAAGGGTATGTTCGCTCAATGTGGACTCCGCTTGAAGTTTCACCTTTCCCATTGACTCTGATATATTGATATTCTCAAGCTCAATCCGCTGTCCACCTGAAGAATTGACATATCCGTTCTTTGGGCAGATGGCAGATTGAGCGTGAGAACATCTGAAATTTCTGAGCATATTCCATAGCATAAACATACCCTCGGTCTCTGTAACTGTAATGTTTCTGATCACCCTGCAGCCAATCACTGACCTCTGTAGTCTTGTAGCAACTACTGCCGAGACCAGGGATTGGCTGCAGGGTGCCTTGGGAAAGTAAACAAGGATGGTGAAGTGGACTGGAGTGGTGGTCCAAAATATAACAATTCGGTTTGAATCTTTTAAAATAAAAAAACTTGCCCCAGGTGTCTTGATCAGGGATGGGGAACCTCCGGCCCTCCAGCTGTTGCAAAACTACAATTCCCATCATGCCTGGACAGCTGGAGGGCAGAGGGTTCCCCATCCCTGTGTCTAGATATTTATGATGAACATTGACACTAGGGGTTTGGATAATCTAACTCAGAAATGTCATATTCAGTTGGAGCATAACCCGTTCCCTGGAACCCCAAACTGAGATGTTTTTCTACCGCATCCATATAGCTGGGTATTTGTGGCATGGGTACACTGACATCTATGTAATGTATGATGAGCATAACCATACAAACCGATTCCCAAGATGTCAAGCTAGAGGAGTGAAAAGTTGCAGCATGTATATTCGTCATGATTCCCGGAGGGTCAATGACGCACCGACAGCCTCTCTATCGTTTACGGATTACATTGTCAGGATTTTGAAGTAACCTGGTGTGAACTGGGCCTGTTTTTACTTCTATGTGCCACACCCGCTTGCTTCTCAGCTTCCTGGCAATGCGTGAGTTAAACTGGTCACTTAGGCTACGTTCACACAGAGCAAAAGGAGCGGATTACGCAAGGAAATATTTCCGCCTGAAATCAACTGACGCTGAATTCCGAGCAGAATATAAGCAGAATGCAAGCAGAATCCCTGCGTATTCTGCTAGGAAAGTGTTCAGCTCGTAATCAGCTCTTGACAAATTCAGCGCGGAATACTCGAGGAATCCGCGCTGAATCCGCATGCATTCAGCGCTGAAATTCAGCGAGTATTTGGTGAGTAAACTAGACTATACCAGAACATATACTAGAATCCTCCTCCCCCCCTTTTCCCCATTTCCGCGCTGATTCAGCGAGTAATTTCCGCTTGTATTACGCTTGTATTCCGCGCTGAATCCGCGCTGAATCCGCGCTGAAACAGAAAATCAGAGCCCCATTGATTTGTATAGGCTTCCGCTAGCGGAAGAATGAACATGTTCATTCTTCTGGCGGAAAGCGGATTAGTTCAGTGCGGAAATTCCACTGTGTGAACTGCAGAGCAGAATTTCCATTCAACACAATGGAAATTAGCTCTGCACCTATTTTAACGGCTGAAATTTCAGCGCTGATTCAGCGCAGAAATTCAGCTGCTTTTGCTCAGTGGGAACGAGCCCTTAAACTGGTCACTGGGAGACTTGATTAATGCAGCTGAGTAGGTCTTTAGACTGACTGATTTCTTTGCCTGTCTGGAACCTGGAAGATCTGAGCGCCGATCCAATGGGGATCCGGACTTGGCTCTTGTTCAGCATAAAAGGAAGCTAAGGCAGTCTCCCAGCGCTGGCTTATTAGGTTCATACCCTGATCCCAGCTTTCCCCTGTCTATTCCTCCGATCCTGTACCTTATCCCTCTGCTTGCTGGACTTTGTTGCCTGACCTCTTGCTTGACTTTTTGACTATCCGATTGTTACCTGATTTTGTACTGCGCTGCCCGTTTGGTTCTGACCTTGCTTGTTTGATTATCCTATATTGTGTTTGTTTGTCTGTCTTGTTCTGTGTGCACGTATCCCATGCAGGGAACATCTTCGCGGTTGTCCACGGTTGTCCACGCCTAGGGCCGTTTGAGGCAATTAGGTAGGGACAGTTGGTGGGTTCAGTATAAGGGCTCACAGTCAAGTCTTGTCTCTGCCTCCCCTGTCCTGACATACATATTTTTTTTTATCATAAACCGTAAAATCCACAAATGCCTGAAGGCAGGAGAGCACCAGCCTGTTCCTGTACACCGTATTATACGGTATTACACTGTTTCCTTCCAGCCCGGTCCTGTACACGGTATTACACGGTATTACACTGTGGCTTCCCTCCAGCCTGGTCCTATATACCGTATTATACTGTGCTTCCCTCCAGCTCGGTCCTATATACCGTATTATACTGTGCTTCCCTCCAGCCCGGTCCTATATACCGTATTATACTGTGCTTCCCTCCAGCCTGGTCCTATATACCGTATTATACTGTGCTTCCCTCCAGCCCGGTCCTATATACCGTATTATACTGTGCTTCCCTCCAGCTCGGTCCTATATACCGTATTACACAGTTCTTCCCTCCAGCCCGGTCCTATATACCGTATTATACTGTGCTTCCCTCCAGCTCGGTCCTATATACCGTATTATACTGTGCTTCCCTCCAGCCTGGTCCTCCTAGGATCCGTTACCTTCAGTCTTTTCTGGATATATAATTTTAAGGCTGAGAAATTTATGAAGTCTCATACACATTTAATTAAGCGGGTGAGTTACACGGCTCCGGCTTTAATGTGACCAGATTCTAGCGGAGTGTTTATGGTGATAGGTATTATTTTATTTAGCTCCGTGTGGTGCATGATGTTTTACGGTGCGCTTTTTTGGCAGCAAACACTAAGCTTTGATATAAAATGGCAAAAATGTTTCTTTTTCACTGGATGCACAACGAGCAGCTAGATTTATACCCGCAGCGCTGTTTCATACTCTTCTTGATTTACTGTTCGGCTTTCTTTAGAAATGACTCCCATCTTTTTAAAGGAAAAGCAGACACGCTCATTTGCAGCATTTCTGTTCTGTATACTTAGTGCTGTAATATTGGTTTTGTATATAGTTGTGTTTTAGAATTCATTATACAGTAAATCCTGCTGAGTGTACAGCCCCACAGTATATGTTGGTGTGCTTTATACTATAAGCTTTCCTTATTTATGGAGTTTCTGTACAATATCGGGCTGATACACTCCCTGACAATGCGGTGCAGGGGTTATAGTCACTGTTGCAAGTCTTTTGTTCCCTAACATAATCTAAAATTACTTGTTTTAGGCTGGATAGTCTCTATTGTAAGATATAAGCTTTTCTTCTCCGTATACATTTGTGTGGCCCACTTTCATTTTATGGCTGTTTGCTGAGCAGCCCCCCCCCCCCCCCCCCCTTCCTCCAGAAGTCGGTATTAGCACGTCTGTGTTATTCAGAGTGGGCTCTAGGTACATGGAGGTATTCGAAATCATGGGTGGTAATGAAAACAGGTTTATGCTGCCAAGAAAGGGGTGAAATTGGGACTATGAGACAGAGAGAAGCTGCTTTATATGGCGGGAGGGTCAGCAAAATGGATTCAGACATTGAGAAAAGTATATATAATGTTATTGATCTTCCTTTTTACAAGTGTGTAATATCTGCCTATTTGTGAATACAATGTCATTCATTTTCTATCTAATCTGCACCAAACCAGAACACACAGTCCAACTTCTAAAATACATTGATGATTTTTTGCAACACATGAAAATATGAGTACATGCATCAAAAAAATTATTCTGGATGATAAAAATGTGTGGAGATGTCGGCACTCTGGGATGGCGATGTGTGGAGACAAAGAAGAAAATTCCCGGCACTCACCGAAGTAGCTTGCTGTTAAGTTTTATTCCAACATATACTGAGGTGCACAACAACAGACAGGACACATTTTGGTGTTTCCTCCTTTCTCCTTTCCTCCTTTCTCAGCTCTCAGTTAAAAAATTCTGAAATGCTGAAAGACGTCCTGTCTGTTGTTGTGCACCTCCGTATATGTTGGAATAAAACTTAAGAGCCAGCTACTTCGGTGAGTGCCTGGAATTTTCTTCTATGGATGATAAAAGGCGACGTTCAGGCATGTGTGGCCGCTATCTCTGTAATAATGGTGAAGCTGGTTCACAATGCTGCTCCCATTTCTCCCTGATCTCAGGCGATGACCAGGCTGGATTCCTTGTTTACCAAAATTTATATAAAAAAAAAAAAAATCTGCAATGTGCGGTTTTGATTATTTTCTTTGCGTTAACAGCAGCGCAAACTATTCCAGAAAGAGCAGATATAATGAGCGTGATTCCCAATTTTTTGTCTCTCTTGACGTCATTTGGTAAATCTTGTATGATTTATGATGTTAGTTATTATACGCTATGCATCGTTCCTTTTCAATTTGTTACGTTGTACACTTCTGTCTTCCTGAGTATTTCAGAACTTCTGCTTACAGATGACAAACACCTCACTTTTTTTCTTAAGCTGATAGTCTGCATTTTTTTCTTTGTGCAGAAGAGATGTCTATTTCAATTACACTGTCACACATTGGTAGTAAGGTCAAGATAAAGAACCTCTTGATCTTGTTCAAACTACTCACATGCCAATGGTATAATTTAAAGGAAAAAAGGCCCCTCCGCCTCCCCTCTCTGCTCTTGTAGGTTTTGCTACATGAAAAGAAAAACCCCATGTGCAAAGCATTATTGGAGTTCTAAGCTGTCTGTCTGTGGCGACTGGGTTACCTCTCTCTTTCATTATAGTGTTTCCCTCCCTCCAGACTCTCACAAGCTGCAAAACACAACAATAAGCAGCATTTACCACTTTATTGTAGATTCAGAAAAGATAGGGAATTATTACAGTTACATCTCTCATCTCTAAAGATACAGTAAGCCCGACCTCTCTGACCACGTCTGCAGACATAGCTCTTAGATATGACAAAAAAAAATGGAAACATTTTTCTGAAATTAATCCCTAGCTTTTTTTTTTTTTTCAGATATTTGCTTTATCATATACTGCAGGTTGTATGTACTTTGGTTAAAAGCTAGAAACATGGTGAATTGGTGGCCCCAAGGAGAAAAAGCAAAGTGAAAGCTCGTCCAGGGGCTATTTAGGGAACGTTTTTCCTCTTTTAGGTTGTGTTTTGCTTAGCAAACGCTGCAGCCACTGTCAGGGGGTCTCAGCTCCCCTGCAGAGTGCTTCCCGGTCCAGTTTTGGGCTATGTTCACACTACATTTTTCCTCTCTGTTTTTGAAAAGAAAATTATTGACATTGTCAGTTGTATTGGCGTCCGCGCAGTTATTTTATACGCTGTGTACATTGGACGTCCATCATTCATGCATTGCATTGAAGTCAATTAAATTATGGCAAAACGTCTTTTTAAATAGAAAGAGGGGTGCTACAGTGGTGTATCACCTCAGCCGTGAGGCAGCCATGGTAGGCCTGCCAGGAAAGTGCACGTTATTTTAGCTCTCACACACACACGCACACACACACACACACACACACACACACACACACACACACACACACACACACACACACACACACACACACACACACACACACACACACACACACACACACACACACACACACACAAACACACACACACGCACATGTATACGGGTTGGCCAAACAGCTTATGATATAAATGACCAGAACAGGAACTCCTCTCCAATACATTGTCTTTATTGGTATCAAGGTGCAGATGGCTAGAACCCTTAGTTGAAGCCATTTTTATTATACTTTTTTTTTTAATTCTTTGGTATAATGGAGGAGATTGATATTATGCTGCCAAGATCTTTGGAGAGACGAAAGGCAAAATCTGGGCAAGATGGGATGGTAATAGCGGCAAAGTACTTGACCTACAGCTGGGACAACCGATGAAGAAGAAAATAAAGGGTCCATTAAACAGTAAAATACTAAAATAGTAAAGATTCTTGGGAAAGTTTCCATGTTTGACCATCTTATAATATGAACTTGCACACATAAAATTGTCTCATGCTTTATAAGTTGTATTTTGGACAGATAAGTTCTAGATTACAGATAACTGTATTATTATCTTCCTGGAGCTGTGCTCAGGGTTTACAGGTTAAGGTGTTAAAGGAGAAGTCCGGGGTTGGCTTTTTTTGCAAAAGGAGGAGGTGGAAGGAGGTGGCTGAACATAACAACATGCACCTACCTCCCCGGCTCCAGCGCTGGGGTCTGTGGTCCCCCGGCTGTCTTCCTGATCTTAACGGGGACCTGGGTTGTGACATGTCAGGCCCGCTCAACCAGCCAGCTGCCAACTGTGACATCACAACCCGGGTCTCCACTCAGACCAGGAAGGTGGCCGGGGGACCAGGAAGGGGCCGATCCCGGACTTCTTTAATTCTCAAATACAGAGCATGGACTTGCTTGGGCATTGAAGACATTACAATAATCAGGAACAGGTATGACTGAACATTTTAACTTTGTTGGAGGTAGACAATATAATTTATATAGGGGAGGGGGCACCTGGTAGTGTAGACAGTGCGGGACCAACATTCGGGCTTGTTGCATTTTACCGTGCTGGCTTATTTGCTCCCTGAAGAGGTAAGTTATTTTGGTGTTTAGCTTCTATATGTGCCGACCGCCCATATGGAATAAATCTGCATGCCAAGCTGATCAGAGCATACATGTTTATGGGAGAGTCGTACGGCCAGCTGAATACAAAGCCATTCTTTACTAAAACGTGTAGTCTTTTGTGCATTTCCATTGATTCTTTCCCAGCCGTATGCAAATTGGCAAACAGTTTATGTTCCTCAATAAATGACACTTCTTCATTCTTCTTTGTGTAGATGAGTTTGCCACTCCTCGTGCAATCCTGACCGGCCATGACTGTGAGATCACCTGCGCTGCTGTCTGCGTAGAGCTTGGCCTGGTGATAAGCGGCTCCAAAGGTAACAAGAAGCATTTCCTCAGCATTTCCATTGTCATTTCCATTACATTTTAATTTTTAGAATCCAAGAAAATGCCTGATGGTATTTTTCCCTTTTCTGTATTTCAGAAGGTCCTTGTTTGATACATTCTATTAATGGAGACCTCTTAAGGACACTTGAAGCTCCACAGAACTGCCTTAGGCCCAAACTTATCCAGGTCTCAAGGGAAGGACACTGTGTTATATATTATGAGAGGGGCCTCTTCTGTGTGTTCAGTGTGAATGGGAAGCTCCAGGCCACAAAGGAAATTGATGACAATACACGGGTACGTTTATTTGTTGTCTTGTGTACAAATTATATATCTTTTATATTATTTTGCACATTGTGTGTCTGAGTGGTGTCAGACCAAGTGCATGTAAAGCGTCCGTGTCTTGCCTTAATGGGAGAGCATCACTCTGTATCAGTCACTTCTATGGTAACAGCCAGGCATAGACCGCTTTTCCTATCTATAACACTTCCCGGTGTATAAGATGCTCAGTTCTCTTGCAGACAGTGAAGCCCCTTCAAACATCCATTTATTCCGTATTTTCTAAACCCGCAAATGCAGACAGAATGCGGACCTATACACTTCTATGGCCCCTTACACATCTGTAGGTGTTACAGATTCCTGTTGGGGCCATAATCCGAGCTGCAACTACAGGCGGCACAATGGCTTGCCCGTTTTTTTTTTTGTGGCACGGATCGCCTATTCATAGTAAATGGGTCAAATGTGGACAGTTAGTGATGACAACCATAGTGCTGTCTGTAGCTGCGGATCCGTGGCTACAGACATCTCTACAGTTGTATGAATTGGGCCTAAGGGCCCTATTCCACAGTAACGATAATCGACCGGATCGGCCCCATTTGGCCCGATTCGGCCGATTATCGTTCGGTGAAATAGAACGATCAGCCGATGATCGTGTCATCGGCTGATCGTTCTATTAGGGCCAGACATAAAATCATCATCCCCCCACTGTGCATAGCTACGGTTGAATAGCGGTGCGCAGCAGGCGACCGACGATTTGACAAGCAACAGCATACATTACCTTCAGGCTTCTTCTCCGTGCTGTCTTCATCCCCGGGTCCCGCGCGCTCTATCTTCAGAATGGCCGGTCAGCTGATGGAGCGCTCAGCCAATTACAGGGTGGGACCGCCGCGGCCTGTGATTGGCTGAGTGTGGCCTGTCAGCTGACCGGCCATTCTGAAGATAGAGCGCGCGGGACCCGGGGATGAAGACAGCGCAGAGAAGAAGCCTGAAGGTAATGTATGATGCTGCAAGGACATCGGTAACAATATCCCTGCAGCCCTCGCTCAACGATCATCGGGCCGCGGAATAGGCCCAGTAAACGAGCGGCGATCTAGCAGATCGCTGCTCGTTTACATTGTTGATCGGGCCCTCCTCGGCCCGTGGAATAGGACCCTTAGGCTCTAGAAGGAAGAAGAGTGAGGACTGTGAGCTACTACACCATGTGCAAAGTTGTAGCCGTTATGTGTTCATTACCCCTGAAAATACTGATAAAAGAACCAGGGAACATCTCGTATTTAATTAAAGTAAATTCTTTATACCTGGACAATCCTGTGAAGGTAAATCAGGAAAGTAGCAGTAAAAAGCAATTTTATTGGTAGGGAAGAAATGTAGCCATAAAAAAAAAAAAAAAAGTTTTGAAACTATCTTGGAATGTTTTTTTTTTTTTTTTTTACACAAAGACTGGACCCTTTTCTTTGAAAGTTTCACGATCAATTAATGCCTAAACTGGTAATATGGTATAGTGACCAGCTGAAGGCGGCTTCATCATTGCGACGTCCTTTAGCTGCATTGTACACTGAATGCAGGAGGATGACATTGTTACCAGGTCTCAGCGTTCTCACCTACAATCCTCTTACAGTATATTCTGCTAAATCATTAACCCAGATCACGGTTCTATATATTCTATAGCTATAGGACGTATCTGATTCTACATTAGGATTCTAAGAAAGAGAATTCCTGGAAAAGCAGTAAATATTTCTGAAATAAGAAGATAGAACCCGTTGCCCTCCTTAACACAGACACTATACTATACACTGGCACAATACTATACTATTCACTATACACAGACACTATACTATTCACTATACACAGACACTATACTATACACGGACCCTATATTATACCCTATACACGGGCACAACACTATACTATACACGGACACTATACTATACACGGACACTATACTATACACGGACACTATACTATACACGGACACTATATTATACCCTATACACGGACACTATATTATACCCTATACACGGGCACAACACTATACTATACACGGACACTATACTATACACGGACACTATACTATACACGGACACTATACTATACACGGACACTATACTATACACGGACACTATATTATACCCTATACACGGGCACAACACTATACTATACACGGACACTATACTATACACGGACACTATACTATACACGGACACTATACTATACACGGACACTATACTATACACGGACACTATACTATACACGGACACTATATTATACCCTATACACGGGCACAACACTATACTATACACGGACACTATACTATACACGGACACTATACTATACACGGACACTATACTATACACGGACACTATATTATACCCTATACACGGGCACAACACTATACTATACACGGACACTATGCACATATACACTATACATGGACACTATGCACATATACACTATACACGGACACTATGCACATATACACTATACACGGACGCTATGCACATATACACTATACACGGACACTATGCACATATACACTATACACGGACACACTACTATATTGCATCCAGGTCAGCAGCATCTTCAGGTCTTTTGCCTGTAAAGATATAATTTCTATAATGTGTCTGTGCACTATGGGCTGAGCGGGACCCCCGATCTTCTGTCCTGGGAGACGGTGGGTTCAGCGCCCCCCACTTTCAGCTTTGCAGGGTCCACTGTTGTTTCTTTCCCCGTTTGCAATAATAATGTTCCTAATCTGTCACTTTCAGTTGTGATTATGTTGTCAGCCGAGCTAATAAATCTGTAAAATATCTTGAGGTCTCTTGCCAGCTAAAACAGTTTCTTCTGTGTTTCAGTGTGTGCTGGGAGCTGGAGTTTGTTGCCTGGGGCTGGGGAAGTCCGCGGTCCAGGCAAACACATGTGTACTGCAGCCACATGTTTTTTCCCCCCTCTTTCCTTTTTTTCAAAGCAGTCCCTGTTGGGTTTTAGAGTTAAACAATCCACAGCCCCTTTTCCTCATCGGCCTCTGCACTTTATCATGCTGGCAGGCAAGTGGCAACTGTGTGATTAAAGTCCGGTCCCCCGACCCCCACCCCGTGTGTAATACCTGCCCATGGATGTGGCAGACTGATGTTTTCACTGCTTGCTTCTCAAGTAATAGGAAGGGGGGAGGGTGCTAGAGGTGAAGCCAAGGAAACCTAAGGTCAAGTCCGACTGCCATTGAGTGAATGAGGGGAGTTAAACAGGTTGTGTTTCATGTGTCATGGTAAGCCCAAGCCCACAGGATGTCGACAAAAGTAACAATTTACAATCATCAGACGCAGGACAGAATTCTAATTTACTTTCTTGTAGCCTGCTCATGAAAACTACCAAGAGACCTCCAGACTGCCTGGGGATACTCACAGTCTAATCAACGGTATACACCTGTTTTTGTTTTAAATGCTGCATTGCTCACCCGAGCCCTGGCCAACAGCCCGTCAAAGCACATCTACCATGCAATGTTTAGACGTCAAAATGAATAACTTGGATGGAAAGGAAATCCACTCCTTAAACCGAGCTGTTACCTGAGGCAAAGACACTGGCTCGAGCAACCCAAGGGATCCAATTATTTGCTTTGTCTGGAGATTGGAAAAGGGCACAGTAGCCGCCTCAATGCCATAATCCACTGGATAGAAGAGATTGCTTTGTTGGTGTTTAAGTAAATAATAGCGGCTTATGGCAACAATGTTGTTTGGTAATCGCAGTCAGGCTGTTTGTTCTCCCACTTTTGGCCCTAAGGCTACATTCACACCTCAGTATATTTTCAAGGATGAAATTTTATGATCAGCATTTTATTTCGGCAATCCGCAAAATATCATCTATAGTGCATCCATATTGTGCTCCGTGTTTTGAAGATCTGCAAACAAATTTAAAAAAGGGGGGGGGGGGAGGGGGAATAGCATAAAATGATGTCACTATCCATCCCAACCAGCCAAGCGAAGCCTAAACGGTGATGTCACAGAATTGCCGAATACATTGGCAGATGGTTTTGCAAAGTGTTGAGGTGTTCTCAACAAAATGCGGAGGTTTCCATAGACTTCTATTGGAGTCTCTGTACAGCACTTGCGGGACCACATTACAACCTGTCTCAGATTTTTTTACTTTGTGGATCCGCACATTTACAAGATGTATGAATAGCACCATAGAAATTAATAATGTTGCAAAGGATTCAGCATTTGCTGACCAGTACTGTTGGCTGTGTGTGCATTTCACTAGTTCTGGTTAGTATGGCGTGCACTGATGGAACATACATATATTTCAGCAGATTCTAGCTATAGCAGATAGCTAGGATATATTATTTTCCCTCTCCTGGGCAGGACTTGAATTTCAGGTTTCTTACATTCAAGAATTCTAGGAGATAATATTACAGCTGGGTGTAATTATATATATATATATATATATATATATATATATATATATATATATTTATAATATATTAGTATATACGGCTCTAGTTGCCGCCCCTAAGAGAATGTTAAAGTGTAAAAAAAAAAAAAAGGCTTAAAGGAATTGTCTGACCATTAACACTTACCCCCTATACACAGCATAGGGGATATGAGTAAGATCATAGAGGTTTAACTGCTGGGGCCCCTGCAGTCCTGAGGATGGGGTCCTTGAGGGAAAAATGTTTTGTCCTCCCGACTGTTTGTACTTAGTCAAGTTAAAAAATGAAGAGTTCATTGGTGTATATCCTTTCTCTTATGTTTATTGCATTTGGAACTGCTGTGGTAGTATGAGCACACCATATCTGCAATTCTGTCTGAGAAACAGTAGTCAGAGACTGTTACAGGCTGTAGTGCCTTGGCTGTTTGCTTTGAACTATTAGAATGGCAGATTGCACACCAGACCACCGCTCCATCCCCATAGGAGACGCAGGGCCCCATATTTTAGATCATGATCTGACCGGTGATCATACACTTATGCCCCTTTCCTGTGGACAGCCCCGTCACCTTTGGCAGATGTAACCAGTGATGCCAGCCGCACCCTTCTTTTACTTACACAGTGGTGGTATATTGCTAGAATATGGAGTATTGGTTTGGTGTGGGTGAGCGCTGGCACGGCACTCGGGACCTTGTAAAAGAGTTATCCAGGATTAGAAAACATAGCAGCTTTACTCTGGGAACAAGTGCCACTCATCTTCCCATTGTGTGTCGTGTTTCAGCTCAGCTGCATTGAAGTCAATGGCGCCAAGTTATAATACCACCTACAACCTTAGGATAGGGGTGGTGCTGTGTGTGTGGTAATAAAAGAAATAAGTTATGTTTTTTTAATCCTGGATAACCACTTTAACCAATAGAATACATTTTTTCTTCATAATGTTTGCTTTAGAAAGTGTTCTTAGAGGCCTCTATATTAAAGGGCTAATCCAGAAAAAAAAATCTACTTTTCCCCTATCAATAGGATAGGGGAAAAGAGATTGCGGTTGGTCCGACCTCCATACCCCCCTCTGATCTCTGTATTGGCCCCCGGCTTCTGTGTTATGAATAGACCCATGGGTACGTCATGTGACCTCTGTGGCTCTATTCATTCCTATTGAGCCCCCGGTTGGCAAGTGACCTCTGTGGCTCTATTCATTCCTATGGGGCCCCGGTTGGCATGTGACCTCTGTGGCTCTATTCATTCCTATGGAGCCCGTACCCTGGGCCCCGGGCTGTCCACCCAACCTGGCCCCCCCCCCCCCAGTCAATTCGCCCACATTATAATCTGCTACTGCATCCCCCCCCCCCACTGTCCCCAATAAACACTGCCTGCCTGCCTCCCCTCCCTGCTGGCCCCAATAAACATAATGTTTGGTCCCTTGCTGCTACCCCCAGTAAGCATTGCCCACCCCACCTCCACTGCCCCCAATAAACATATCGCCACCTCACCTGGTCCCCTGATGTTGCCCCCCCCAAGGTCACAGCAGCACAGAGGATGTCAGGAGAGGAGGGTGCTGATCTTATAGGAGAGGTCCAAGCAGCACAGAGGATGTCAGGAAAGAGGGTGCTGATCTTATAGGAGAGGTCCGAGCAGCACAGAGGATGTCAGGAGAGGAGGGTGCTAATCCTATAGGAGATAGTCCCCCTTTATAGATGGTCCCCCTCTTTCCCCCTCTATAGATGGTCCCCCTCTTTCCCTCTTTATAGCTCGTCCCCCTCTTTCCCCCCTTATAGCTGGTCCCCCTCTTTCCCCCTTATAGCTCGTCCCCCTCTTCCCTCTCCCCCCTTATAGCTGGTCCTCCTTTCCCCTCTCCCCCCTTATAGCTGGTCCTCCTTTCCCCCCTTATAGCTGGTCCCCCTCTTCCCTCTCCCCCCTTATAGCTGGTCCCCCTCTTCCCTCTCCCCCCTTATAGCTGGTCCTCCTTTTCCCCCTTATAGACGGTCCCCCTCTCCCCCCTCCCTCATAGATGGTCCCCCTCTCCCCCCTCCCTTATAGATGGTCCCCCTCTCCCCCCTCCCTTATAGATGGTCCCCCTCTCCCCCCTCCCTTATAGATGGTCCCCCTCTCCCCCCCCTTTATAGATGGTCCCCCTCTTTCCCCCCCTTTATAGATGGTCCCCCTCTTTCCCCCCCTTATAGATGGTCCCCCTCTCCCCCTCCCTTATAGATGGTCCCCCTCTCCCCCCTCCCTTTATAGATGGTCCCCCTCTCCCCCCTCCCTTTATAGATGGTCCCCCTCTCCCCCCTCCCTTTATAGATGGTCCCCCTCTTTCCCCCCCTTATAGCTGGTCCTCCTTTCCTCCCTTATAGATGGTCCCCCTCTCCCCCCCTCCCTTATAGATGGTCCCCCTCTCCCCCCCTCCCTTATAGATGGTCCCCCTCTCCCCCCTCCCTTATAGATGGTCCCCCTCTTTCCCCCCCTTATAGCTGGTCCCCCTCTTTCCCCCCCTTATAGCTGGTCCCCCTCTTTCCCCCCCTTATAGCTGGTCCTCCTTTCCCCCCTTATAGATGCCCCCCAGTGAGTAAATAACACAAAAATAAAATACAACTCACCTACCCTGCGTTCCCCCGTCGATCCTCTCTCCGTCTGATGCGCGGCTGCCAGGGGTGTCCGGTCCTCTCCCCGGCAGCGTGCGCATCACACTGCTCCTAGTGCCGCCTGGGCCCTGACTTCCGGTACGTGCGCTCCCAGTACCGGAAGTCAGGGCCCAGGCGGCACTAGGAGCTGTGTGATGCGCACGCTGCCGGGGAAAGGACCGGACACCCCTGGCAGCCGCGCATCAGACGGAGGCAGCCGGAGACTCTTGTGACCGCAAGCGAAACAATGCTTGCGGTCACAAGAGTGCAGTGGCGAGGGGGCCTCCCGGGCGGCATTATAATGTGGGTGGCAAGGCATGGGCCCCCCCGGAGCCTCGGGCCCCAGGCGGCCGCCCAAACCGCCTACATTATAATCTGCCATTGGACCTCTGTGCCTCTATTCATTCCTATGGAGCCCCCGGTTGGCATGTGACCTCTGTGGCTCTATTCATTCCTATGGAGCCCCCGGTTGGCATGTGACCTCTGTGGCTCTATTCATTCCTATGGAGCCCCCGGTTGGCATGTGACCTCTGTGCCTCTATTCATTCCTATGGAGCCCCCGGTTGGCATTTGACCTCTGTAACTGTATTCATTCCTATGGAGCCGACGGGAAGAGCTGGAAGAGCGGTGTACTCAAATCAAATAGGAATGAATAGAGCCGCAGGTCACATGCCGTACCTGTGGGTCTATTAATAAAACAGACGTCGGGGCCCGATACAGAGATCGGCGGGGGGTACAGAGGTCAGAACCCCCCGCAATCTCTTAATCCTGTGGCTAGGGGAAAAGTGGATTTTTCCTGGAATACCTCTTTAAGCTATACATGGGGTGAAATACCCCGCGATGTTGCATTTCTTTGTAGTCCATCATCATAGCGTTGAGTCATCGGCCAGGCATCCAGCGCGCCATTCTCCATTCTAGCCTCTTCCAACAGAGCTGCCTCATTTATTTTTTCCTTTCTTTTCCACTTAAGTTATTTCATATTTTAGGAGTCTGGAAGGGTTTAGTTCTTGGGTGCTTTTCTGCCGGCGTCCTCTAAGACTCGTTCTCTACGATCCCAGCCATATTTCTTATCTTTTTTTTTGATGCTCGATTTGACTCCCTCTACAAGGCCTGTGATCATATTTACTTTCTTCACTTTATTCTTATCTTTGCCTCCTTCACTCCCCCTTGTCACTTGATGCTAGACAGGCACATTAAGATTTTCTGACTCATCAGCTTTACATATCATATGTTTTCCTAACTTGAAAAGGTTAGTCTTATAGCATCTATATGTCATGTCTATAGAAAAGCAGATATGGGAAATACATCCATATTCAGCAGAACAAGGTTGTATTTCTTCACCAAAGAATGAAGTCAGATTTACAAAGCAGCCGTGATTTATACATCTTTTTGCACGTTATATTAGAATTTACATTTTTTTTTCTTAAAGGTTTACATGGTTAGTTTATACAAAGTTATAAGGGGGGAAGCATAGCATAGTAGTATGTAATAGCTTAGTTCTCAGCAATGTTTAGAACACCCCCCCCCCCCCTGTACCCCATGTGATAGGAGATAACTTTACACCCCTTTAACCTCTTAAGGACATATGACGTACCCCTACGTCCTATGTCCTCATATGCACTTCAAAGCGGGGCTGCGCGGCGGCCCCGCTTTGAAGTGCCGCGATCCCGGGTGCCGCGAGTAGCCCGGGACCGCTGCTATTAGCGGGCACGGTCTGATCGCCGTGCCCGCTAATTAGCTAATCGGAGGCAGCTGTCAAAGTTGACAGCTGCCTCCGATTACCGGAGGCAACGTTTCCCTGGGGTCTAGTGGGGGAGATCGCTCCTCCGGGACCTTGTCCCGGAGGAGCGATCTCCGTTACTGATGCCGGCCGGGGACGCGTCCAAGATGGCGCCGTCCTCGGCTCGGCACTCGTTCGTTTTCGGCTGCAGCAGCCGAAAGCAAACGAGTGCCGATCTCATGGATCTCTGCAGCATATCTATGCTGCAGAGATCTCAATGAGAGATCACAGTGTATATACTAGAAGTCCCCCAGGGGGGCTTCTAGTATATGTGTAAAAAAAAAAAATAAAGTGTTGTTAATAGTAAAAATCCCCCTCCCCTAATAAAAGTCTGAATCACCCCCCTTTTCCCAGGTTTTAAATAAAAGTAAACAAATAAATAAATAAACATGTTTGCTATCGCCGCGTGCGTAATCGCCCAAACTATTAATTAATCACATTCCTGATCTCGTACGGTAAACGGCGTCAGCGCAAAAAAATCCCAAAGTGCAAAATTGCGCATTTTTGGTCGCATCAAATCCAGAAAAAATGTAATATAAAGCGATCAAAAAGTCGTATATGCGCAATCAAGGTACCGATAGAAAGATCACATCATAGCGCAAAAAATGACACCTCGCACATCCCCATAGACCAAAGGATAAAAGTGCTATAAGCCGGGGAATGGAGCGATTTTAAGGAACGTATATTGGTTAACAACGGTTTGAATTTTTTACAGGCCATCAGATACAATATAAGTTATACATGTTATATATCGTTTTAATCGTAACGACTTGAGGAACATGCATAACAAGTCAGTTTTACCCCAGGGCGAATGGCGTAAAAACACATTTCCCCCAAATAAAAGAAATGCGTTTTTTTTTTCAATTTCACCACACTTTGAATTTTTTTCTGGTTTCGCAGTGTACTTTATGCAAAAATTCAGCCTGTAATTGCAAAGTACAATTAGTGAAGCAAAAAATAAGGGATCATGTGGGTTTCTAGGTGGAAAAATGCAAGTGCTATGACCTTTTAAACACAAGGAGGAAAAACCGAAAACGTAAAAACGAAAATGGGCCATGTCCTTAAAGGGTTAATGAAGGTGGACCATGCTCTGGGTTCTTACACTCCAGTTGATGCATTATCTTAAATGCTCAGGAATGAGTATATAATTTTTCTTGATTATTTGTCATTATTATTATTACATATTCTACTCTTCTGAATCACTTGTTAGACATAGAAATGTATGTATAACAATTTCATTTGGCCGCTGCTTTCTTAGTTTATTCTTTAAAAAGTTGTCTGGAAAAAATTCATACTTAGCCATGCTTCCTAGGGTTCTGCTGGGAACATTTCAGTAAAGTATACTTACCTGTCCTGCTCCCCTGCCACTGCCCAGCTGCCCTCTCTCCACCACTGTCATTGCTTTCTTAACATCCGTTGACATCCTATTTCCAGTTGGAGCGGCAGGAGCGGCAATTCATTGCATGTTTTTAAAACGCTCACAGCAGTGAAGAGCAGCAGCTTGGCAATGTGTAGCAGCGGGGGAGTGGGACAGGTAAGTATAAACGACTAACATGTCCCCTGCAGCCCTGGCAGCATGGCTAAGGTGCTAGGCAGTGTGATATAGGATATATGCTAAGGTGCACCAACTGGTTTCCAGATTGTCTTCGTCCATTTTTTTTTTATATTTCATCATTGTCTAAATACTCTCTCTCACACATATATCCTCAATACTGGCGCAGTATATAGACGCGTATATGCTTTTGTGCTCATAGTTAATGTGTTTATCAGGAATAAATAACCGTTTGTCATTTCTTCACATCAACCAGCAATTATCAATAGATCCTCAGGAGGTTCAGCACACCAACCCATACTTTGTAAATGTATAATTCAATACAAAGTTTATTTTCCCATTAAAAACTGGAGAAAATTATAGCCCGGAACATTCCGCTTTCCTAGTAGGCAGATTGTGCACTCCTAAGACCCGTCCATAAATGAGATAATCTGAATATACGGCAGTAATTTAATAAAGACGCTGGAGGAATCATTTTCTCAGGTTATAGAAGGGTTAAAGATTAATGGCTTTAATTTGCCTCTTACTATAGAAATTCTCTCTTAAAACGCTTAGAATATAAAGAGCCAGTGAACCGTGACTGGAAGGTTAATGGATTTTCCTCAGATGAATTTTCTAAGTGTAGCAAATAATTATTTGTCATGGTAATAATTGCAATTCAAAAATAGCCTCAGGAGATGGCGGCCGAGAAAACAAGGGATCAGAATGAGTATTGATTTAGCTTATGTAATAATCTATGGCAGTGAGTCTCTCTAGGAGTACAGGCAGTCTCCCGCACATCTGTATGTGCAGCACGGACGGCCATCGGGGAGCATACAATACACTGATGTCAGTATTTAGGATGGAACGCTACCTGGTAAAGGACTCTGGATAGGAGACACAGAGACACAAGAAGTAGCCATAAAACGATGATACTGCTGCCATTCCATTGGTGGATACTGCAGTATATTTATTTTGGTGTTTTACAAAAGTTTACAGAAGTTGATCAGTATTCGTATAAATTCCCCACCTTTCTGCTGTTTCTGTTATAGATATATTTTATTCCCCACATTTCTTGGTATTTTTCATTTTTATATTCCCCCTTTATCTATCCAACCTATTTATGACATGATTAAGCGCACATGCACGAAACGCGTCGTCTGTACCGTTCTCCTATATGAAGCTTTTAACAATTTTTTGATATGGAATAAAGCTACAAGGTTTTAACAGGATATTTTTTTTTTGCGTGCTGGATTAACACGTCCTCTACCAGTTTATTTACACTGCCAAGTCCTGGAGACGTCGGGTACAATTTGCAGATTTACTGTAGCCTTTTATTATTTTTCTTTAGGTTGCATTCACACGTTCCGTGAAGTTGTCCGGGATCGTGGAAGATTTTATAGCCCATTGCTTTTTATTGGGCTATTTACACAGTCCGTTTTTTCACGGATCCACAATCCGTTCCGTGAAAGAATAGGACATGTCATAACTCGGGTGAGATCATGGCACGGATTCCTCCATAGAAGTCTATAAGATCCATGTTTTTTGCAGGAGGATCTGACATCCACGTACATCCATGCAATCTATGAAAAGCACGGATGTCATGTCATAAGTGTAATTTAAATAATCATGAAAAATATGAATATGCCATAAGGGACCTTTCCAATGTAGCTGTAATCTAACTTGGTATATATTAAACCTTTCAGGCAATGCTGTTGAGTCGAGATGGACAGTACCTGTTAACAGGAGGAGACAGCGGAGTTGTCATGATTTGGCAAGTATGTGACTTGAAACATCTCTTTGCCTATCCAGGCTGTGATGCTGGCATCCGATCGATGGCCATGTCCTATGACCAAAGGTGAGAATCTGTTTGTCAATGATGTCTGCTGTGTAGAACGACAACCAAAGCTCTTTCTTTACACAAGTCATCTCTCATTAAAAATGCCAGGACATCTCCATCAGAAATAGTCGTAGACTGTGTAACTAGCTATTTTATTGTATGTTAAGTCTTCAGTCTATATCTCTCGTAAAAGCTTTTGTAGGCACAGCCCAGCTTATTCGGAAAGTCCTAGGACAATTGTATAACTTTTATGACCCAAAGACAATTCCAGCCACTGTGGGTATATGAGAGGAATAAATGGGAGTTAGCGGTTAATGTAATGCGGTGGTGTAATATTCAATGAAGAATGTAATACGTTTTATTGGAGTTATCTCTTCTTAAAGGAGAAGTCCGGCCGTATTGAAAATCACACAAGCAGCAGGGGAGAAAATAACAAGGAAGGACTGCCTACCTCTCCCCATGCCCGCGATGTGCCAGCTACCAGCTGATGGATTGCACACTCAACCAATCGGTAACTGCAATGATGTCCCGCCCCAGTCACTGACTGGCTGAGCAGCCAATCCATCAGCTGGGTCATGACTTCGATTCTTCTGGATATCCTGGAGCCCAGTGGGGGTCCCAGAGCGGCAATGACTTGCTGGAGAGGGAAGGGGATGGGGTAGTATAGGTTACGTCCCCCCCGCCCCTGTAGTTAGAAAACCTTTTCCTGTGGCCGGAGCTCTCCTTTAACTGTGTGTAATATATATTAAACACATATATGACTAACTGTTATTTCTGACTTTCAGGTGTATAATGACCGGCATGGCATCGGGGAGCATTGTTCTTTTCTACAATGACTTTAACCGCTGGCACCATGAATATCAGACGAGATATTAATACCGAGCAAGCTGCCGATACCTAACTGATGCACTGAAAGGCTCACGTCCGTCAGGCTGTGAACGCCACCTGCCACTGCATAGCTCCTTAGAAAAGGCTACATTACATCTGAATGTAATTTATCGAAACTCAAATCAGCAACTATTTTTAGAATTAACTGCTATTTTTGTAGACCTTGCTTTACCTTTTTTTGTGGGATGAGAAACTTGCAGAAGTATAAAGGCTGCTGGGTTATGTAGTAAAATATATATATAAAGAAATATATATTTTTTAGTCCTAAGGAGACATTTATTTTCATCTGTGTATCTGGACAGTCAGCTTCCCTTGGTGGCCGGATCATTTAGGCCAGGTCTCTGACAATGACTAGCTTTTCTCTATCTTGATTTTATCGGAGTGGTTGAGGAATTCTTCTCTCAAGACTTTTTAATCTGCATTTTTCATACATTTTTTTGCCATTCTGCTGCACCTTTTTTCTTGTTTTTGTTTTCCCAAAATGATTGTACAATTGTAGCACTGGAAAAATTAGGGCTAGGGGAATAATTGCGGTTGATTGTATGAAGTTATGAAGATGTGGGTTCCATCTCTTTGCACAGTAAGAGATTTCTCATAGGGTTTTCTGATTTAAGAGGAAATAAAATAGAGTAGTATAATAAATAGTGGAAGGAATGAAATGTAGTGGGATCCAGATCTCTCATAAGGAGTAAAGGGGCTGTATGGGATTAGGAAAACATGGCCGCCTTCCTTCAGAAATGGTGCCAAGCTTGTCCATGGGCTGGAAACTGGCCACTTGAATGGGATAGACTCGCAATGCCAGAGGCGGCTTGTGGACAGAATTGGTGTTATTTCCGTAAAGAAGCTGCCTTGTTCTTTTTTTTCTTAATCTCGTACCATTTGCAAAAAACAAAAATCTTGTTGGTCACCAGATATGAGAAAATTGTACAATCGCTGTCATGTCTCAGTGGAGCTGATGTTACATCACTCATTAATGTGTTTCTATACATTTCTATGTGACTATGTTAATATCCAGCAGAACTTTAATGACATCTAAAACTTATGCAGAAATCATCAAGTGTAATAGGAGAAATTCCCATTTCTGTTCTCTTACCATTCCCATAGATGCAAATCCTTCCTTCTTAGTAGTCTGGTCATTCTCTACCACTCTGTCTTGGTAACTATTAGTTGTAGCACCAAATCCTGTTGATAAAACGGTTTGTACTACGTGTCTGGTGCATCCCCGGACAGTTCTGGAGTAATAATGTAAACTAAACAACTTAAAGTTATTTTGTCGTTGCATAGTCTTTACCTTTTTCTACAAGATTGCTGTGCAGAATTCTGTGAATCTGTTTGTGAAAAAAAAGAGCTGTATTGTTTCGTAAGTCTGTATTGCATAAAGATTTGTTTGTATTTTGTGATCTGTTTTTGAGCTGAACCTAAATTCCACATCTTCTTAATCAAGAATTTGTCTACTTGTCGGTACAGCTCACCCTTTTCTACTCATTCAGTGACAATCTTTTTCATTAGCTCAAGTGTGGGATCCAGTAAGTTTGAACGGATAAAAATAAATAAAATGGAATTTGTAATTGAACGTTTTTCTTTTGACTTCATTTGATTTTTGCTGCGAACAAAGAAAGTATGTATGAAAAAGTCAAGGAGAAAACTTTAAAGATCTTCTTTCTGTTATGGCTGGGATGTTGTTACAGGTAAACCTTTGGAAAAGTAGCATGTCCTAATCGGAATGATATTGTTACCATTAAATTAAAGCAGACCTGTCTGCAGCGTTTTGCTGACCGATATGAAAGCAGAATACAACAGGCTTTCTGATCCTCTTATGTCATTCCTTCACTCCAGGTAAAATCCGACATGGAGAGAGAGGAGTGGCTGCACATCACACCTATGGCTGATACCAATGCTGCTAAGCCTATTTTAAAAAAACAACTTCAGGATGTTGGAATATGAATTGATCAAGCCATATCGCCCCGTGTACCAACGTGCAGGTATCCTGGTTCACACGGGTCCCTACGCTAACTCCACACCGTGTCGGTCAGTGACCGTCACCCCTGCAAAGCGTGCACATGCAGGGAAGGGAGGCCATGGAATGGCCCTGCAACCCCTGATATCACAGGACCAGACCCAAAGTGCCCCCCAAAAAAGTCCCAGCCAGCACCACCAGCGAGGCTGCCCCCAAACAACACAAGTATGGATATGGTATTACGTTCACCAAAAACTGCTGCAGACAGAATGGGAAAAACATGGAGGTACTGTCGTGTGAGCACAGGTATATGCTCTGCTGACTTAGGTCACATGGGTGTTTTAAAGGGGAGTGCCCCCTTTTTTCATTGTGGCTAGCACTCGTGCTTTGTAAGACCCATGTGATTAGCAGGGAGCACCTGTGTACATAAGGGGAGGATCTCCTAGTATTCTCCCATTCTACCTGCAGAGGAATGGAGAGAGGTAAGAGCTTGTTCACACTTGTGTTGCTTGGCTTCCACTTTTTCCGCCGGTGGCGCCTGCGGGGTTTGGGGGGGCCCTTTAGGGTCTGGTCCTGTGACAATGGGGTTGCAGGGCCATTCCGTGGCCCCCCGTCTCTGCATGCGCACGTTTTGCAGGGATTGTGGTCGCTGACCGGCACAGTGATGTTTTTTGGTTAGGGACTCGTGTATCAGAAGACCTGCACGTGGTACATGAGGCAATATGGTTTGGCCAAATTATATACTAACTTCTGATGTTGGTTTTAAATGTAACTGAATAAGCTTTCATGTCAGCCATGGGTGCGATGTGCAGCCATTTCTGTCTTTTTGGCTTGTGCATATTTTAGGAGGTAAAGCCCATGGACATCTAGGCTGCAAATGGCCATCAAAGGTCAGACCATTGTCTCCTAACACCCCTATGCTAGCAAGTAAATGCTCTATTTAGATTGACATGCCCCACAAGGCTGTGCTTTCCCATTTCTTAATTTGCATAAACCTTCATAAAATTCTGTTTACTAGAGCAACTGATTGAAATATGAGTAATATATGGGTTAGAATTCCTATTGTGCACTGCCTTTACTTTTGTCACTAAAAAGCTGCTGACAGGTCCACAGCAAAAAATAAGTGAAAATATATGTAGAGGACCAAAGTCGTACTAGACATCCTGACTAACTGGATCATTATTAACAGCTTGCTGAACTCCAGCATAGTTTTCCTTTTCTTTTTTTCTTTAGTTTTTATTTGATTTTTTAAACAATAAAATGCCAGTAGTACAGACCACGAAAAGACATGTCATTATAGCAATAGAATTGGATGCCACATGTTGTCACACACATAGTAACGATATAAGGGCCATAGATTTTTTTTAATTTTTTGTTATATAAGAAAAGGGATGTCCAACATGTCCAACGTAGGAAAACAAAAGTCCAAGTAATAACCAACGGGAAGGGAATGGGGAAAAAAATACAGAGAAGAAAAGTGGGAGGGGTATATGGCCTCTTGAGGAGTCTCTCGATTTGCTATATATGAGGAACATCGACTTCCCCAGAGAATGCCACTTTCTCTCAGCAAAGACTTTGCATAGCCGAATTACAAATTCTGGTTATATCCTGTCCTGGTGCGGTGGGACTTTCAATGCCTCCAGAGAACTAAATCCAGCTTTAGGTACCAGCTTGTGTAGCTAAATGGCCACACAACTTGATGAATTTCGTCCACTGAATAATGCGGGAGCAGAAATGTACGCCATTTATTTAAAAAAACTGCTGCGCCCTTTTCTTTGTGCCTCTCCATCCCAATTCTGTCTAACCCCAATAGGGAATTCAGGAGACTGATCAGTTCCTGAATGGTAGGGATATCTGGCATCAACCACTTTTTAAACAAAGCCATTTGGCAAATAGTAGCACCAAATGAATTCTAACAGGGATAGATGTTACTGGGACGACCAGCTGTGGGATCAATGGAATGAAAAAGTCCCTGAGGTGGTTTCTGCAGATCTATCACCTGGTCCCAGTAGTGTTGTGACATGGGAAAGGTCCACAACGTATGCCAGAGATCAGTGGCGTTCTCTTTACATTTTGGATGAGTGGTTATGCTGTCAGGGAAGTTTGTGGAAACCGGGAAATTGAACCTATACATTGGCCTGTGTATTATTCCAAAGAAGGTTTCTCTCCTATGCACTTTTATTACGTAAGATAAGATTTTTGCTGGCATCCGTAGAATTTTGTTGCATATTTCTCGGTCTGCCACCGTATTTTCCCATTTTGAGAAGATTAGTTATGCGGACACTGTCAAAAACCTGTCCCTCAATGTCTTATAGAGGACAGATAGCGAAATTAGCCTAGGACTGGATCCTAAAATATCATCAATGTTGGACATGGCCAGGTCCCTGGTTATGTTTCTAAGTCTACTTTTGCAAAATGACACAAACGTAATTTTCTGCAAAACATAAGAAGGTGGAATACTATATGTAGATTGGATTTCTGCTGTGGTCATCCACCTTTTTTCAGACATGTGCAGAAAGTGATGAGCCATGTTGATCCTTTTAGCTTTCCAAATGACATATTAGCAGTCTAACCTGCCTTGGGGAGAGTTTGGGTGGTCCCATAAGGGCATTCGTTTAGTGGTAAGAAAGGCAGGCCAAAAAATGTCCTTATTTCTTTCAAGGTTACTACTGTGTCACTTGGGAGGATAGAGCTTGGGCTGGGTTCACACTACGTTTTTGCAATCTTTTTCATTCGCTTTTTGCAAGAAAAATGGATGAATAATAGGATGCATTTGTGTGCATCCGTTTCGATCCGTTTTTTTCCATTGACTTTCAATTGTTTTTAAAAAAAAAAGTTAATACAGATCAGTTTTTTAATGGACAAAAAAATGAGGTTGACTTTTTTTATGCATTTTTTATACATTTTTCTTTTATTATGGAAGTCAATGGAGAAACTGATGCACACAAATGCATCCTCTTTTTTTTCATCCGTTTTATGCAACAACAACAAAAAAAACGGATTGCAAAAACATAGTGTGAACCCAGCCTTAAAAGTAGATAGAGCAGCTATTTTGGGGTGTAGACATGCTACAAAGGTTCCAAGGTGCCACCAGTTCTGACTCCAGACATCTATTTTAGAATTGGTCCGAACACAGGACGAAACAAACATGTTAAGTTATAACCTCTTATGTTAGGGAAAGAAAATCCCCCAACACTCCATTGAAGCCATAATTTTTGTAATGTGATATGTGGCCTTTTCCCTCTCCAGATAAATTTTGAAAATTCTGAATTTAAACATCTGGTTTCAGAATGTTTTAAGAGTACTGGGATGGTCTGCATTGGATATATTAGTTTTGAAAAGCTCATCATTTTTATTGCATCTTCCCAGATGGGCCCATCGGTTCAGTTCCTTGATTATTTTCTCTATAAGGGGTGGATAATTTAAGATATATATGAGCTTGCTCCCATGTCTTCCCAGTAGCTGGTGGTCAATTGCTTCCCTAACTCCAGGACTTCGCTTTTAGTGGTGGTAATGTGGTACCTTGAAAATGAGCCAAAATGTTTGATGCTGGCCATCAGTGGTTGTAGGTGGGCACCCGGTCCCGCCACAAACAGTAGTGTGTCATCCACAAATAAAGTAAGCTTAATTTCTGTCCAGCCACACTTTAGCCATCACCGCTCTCAGTCAGTCCCAGTTCACATTATTAAAAGCTTTAGTCCCCAATGTACCTACCAAGTCTGTTGGGGTCCAGAGGATCTTTCCCTGGGTTTAAAAGTAGTTTAACATGCACTACATTGGAATGTGCTGGTAAAGTGTTTACCGCCTGTTCGGTCACCTCTACATTTAAATGTTTAATCAATTTTAGTTTGTGTAAGTGTTGGTAGCTTTATTTTGGAAAGAAAAGTTTGACCATCTGTGCTTAAAGAGGGGGTAGGGCCATACAGTCTGGCATAAAAGTCTCTGAGGTTTTTGTTAGCTAATTTTGGATCAGATTCAGTTCTATTTGTGTCGGTATGAAGCTCTGCAATATCAGTAGGTTGGAACCTCCCCTTGGCCAGAGGAGCCAAAAGGCGCCCAGTATTGTTGCTAAAGCAAAATAGCTAGTTTTGGAAGTGGGACCAATCCACTCTCTTTCTTCTGTCTAACCACAGGTCAAAGTCCCTTTGCCTATTTCCAGGAGTCCATGAGGGAATCCATGCAGTCCGCCAGGAATACCGTGCATGCTTCGACGTAATGTTACAACATTTTTTTTCCCAAAGGCTCACTATGTAGCCTATGAGAATACCCCTCAGGACCACCGTAGCCGTGCTGAAATACAAAAAAGGGGTTGGTAGAATGCTGTGCATTGCTAGCCACAAACTATAACCACCATCCCCTTACGACTTCCAAGAAACCATCGTCTTTGGTGAGATAAGACTGGAATCTCCATAGGAAATCAGTTCCCCTAGGGAACTTGTCCTGTAAGTCTATCTGGATTTGTGTGTGATCAGAAAGAACCATGTCCAGTATCTCCGAATTTACTACTTTGTGTAAGAGAAGACCGCTGTCTAACCAGTAATCGACACGTGACCAGGAAGCATGGAAGGAAGAAAAATGTGTGACGTCTCTACCATCGGGGTTCGTTATTTGCCAACGGTTATGTAGGTCTGTACGTTCAGTAAAGGGGCAAATAATTTTATCTTTGGGGCAATGTGGATGGCTATTAGTGCTACTACCTTTCCTATCCTCAGCCGGACGTGGGACAGTGTTCAGATCTCCACCTATCAACTTCTGGGAAAGTGGATCAGCTTGTATCATATTTTTAAGATTTATTTTCCCCATTAGGGCCATATATGTTGTAAATGCTGTACTGGGATCCCCCCACCTCCAAGGCTATATGGGCCCATCTGCCTTCTCCATTACATTGTGTATTGATTATAAAAAAAGTTTTTGTGTTGTAAAATCAGTACCCCTGCCTTTCTTTTCTTAGCAGGTGAGCTCCTGTAAGACTATTATGTCCGGTTGGAGATTCTTAAGGGTGTCGTAGGATCGCTGAGCGTTTGTTCGGCGAGCGAAGCACCTTTACATTCCAAGAGATTACCCGCATGACGGCTTAGGAATAAACACACAAAAAAGAGTGGAGGGGCCGGGTTAAGAAGTAGGAGAACCAACTAGAGAGTTCCTATAACTAGACCAAGTGCTTTCCCATTTAGGGGGGATTATACCCTATTATAAAATCAAGAACCTCACAAATGTAGGCGTACACAAGGCATAGGCAGAAGCCTTATTTCATAGCCTATGTTACACTACTCTGCAATGCTGCTTTATGTATTTATTCTTCAGTTTAAGGAAAAAAGGATAAAACAGAAAAGAAAAAAAAGAATGTAACAAAAGTCACAAGGCCGCTAGATCTCTTCAACCCAGTCATGGTGTAGTGGGGTCTGTAGTTTTGAGAGCAAGAAAAATTATATAAAGCCTTAAAGGGGTAGTGCGGCGCTCAGCAATTATTTACAGAATAACACACATTACAAAGTTATACACACTTAACTAAGGGGAGACTGCACAACCCACCAGGGTGCTGCTTAGGGCTTACTAAATGTAAACCACAAGACCAAGAAAAGGAGTAAGCCCATAACAATGCAAGCGCACACCCGGATAGAAGAAATAAACAAATCTTTATTAGAAATACATCATTGTTACACAACAGCAATTAGACTAGGATCCCTATACATGATTAAAAACAATTAAAATCAGAAACAACATGGGAGAACCAGACAATATAAGGAAACCCCCAGGTCTACAACCCAATGAAATGTATACAACAACCTTCCCTGATAAATAGACATACATATACACAAAGTGTAACCAATAAATATAATATAAGGTGCTGTGTCTGAGAGCGCTAAAAAAATCCAAATACTACATAATGTGAAGAAACCAAATCCATAAAATTAAATATATGAACTGTATAAACAAACAAGTCATATCACCATGTGCATGGGAAGCGGAAGCAAATTGGGGTGACCCATGATGCCCTACGCGTTACGTCCACCAGGAACTTCGTCAGAGGTCAACTTTGTAATGTATGTTATGTCTGTGAATCGCCCCCTTCCCGTGTCCCCCCACCCCCGCACGTGTACCCGGAAGTGTGGTGCGATATACATACCTGACTCGCGTCGACCCCCGTCTTCTGTCGATGCAATCTTCGGGAGGCCGGCCGACTCGCTGCAGCTGTCCCGCATGCCGGCCCCCCTCTGCAACGTCATCAGCTGCTCAGCCGCGATTGGCTGAGCATAACTGTGCTCAGCCAATCGCGGCTGAGCACAGTTATGACGCGGCAGAGGGGGGCCGGCAGGAGCGGGTCGGCCGGCCTCCCGAAGATGACGTCTTTGAAGAAGATGTCGGACGGGGTTGGTCGACACTGATCAGGTATGTATAGCGCACCACACTTCCGGGTACATGTGCGGGGGTTGGGGGACACGGTAAGGGGGCCATTCACAGACATAACATACATTACAAAGTTGTATAATTTTGTAATGTGTGTTATTCTGTGAATAATTGCTGAACACCGCACTACCCCTTTAAAGGTGGATATGTTCTGATATATAGAAAACTGAAAGACTTCTGCAGTCAGACAAACTATATGAACTGTGGCTTTGCATTTTATTAATATGACTGTAATATAAGAACTGAGCCCCAGATCTTCTGTAATGTAACTTGTACTGTGAATATCCGGAGCTGCATAGGCCGTGTATTCCTACGACCCAAATCACCCAGGACAAATTGCTCTAGGAGGAGTATTAGATTCAATGGTGGGCCTGCAGTCTCCAGCACAATCAGTGTTACGTCACTATCTGTACTCTACACTTTAACAATGGTGACAAATTACTGGAGATTTTGGTTGAAAACTCACTAGTGCAAATTTCTCATAGTTTAAGGCGCAAGATCGGGACTAAGAGTCCTACAATTCCGTGGAGAGTTTTTCTTTTGCTTTTGTTGAGAATAGACTGCTATGGCGGACCTTATGGAATTAGAGGTTTTCTAAATAGATGTTTTGTACGTTTAATCATATATATATATATATTCAGTGTGTTGCAGGCAGAAATATGCACTTGGACTTGCAGACTAGCTGATTTGCAATTATAATACTGTAAAATTATATTGCAATGTGTAAAGAATGCCTGCATTTAGATGCTTTAGAACTCTGGAGAATAGACATTCTAGTCGTTTGGGGGCTAAGGGGAATACTCTGTAATTGGAACCATACATTTATAATAAATCAACATGTTTAGGGCCATCATGTTCATACTGTTCATATGTCCTAAAAGCTTAAATTCTTACCTCTTAATCCATGAAAACAGACCTGAGGAACAACAGTAACAGATTCTGCCAGATGCCCAAATCCCCAGAACGCTCCCAAACATAAGACTTGTCCTTAGGAGCAAACTTGATCTTTGTGTGTATAAAACCACTCTCTTACATTTATGTTAATATATGTTAAATTGAAATATTTAAGCTAACACCAAAAAATGATGTTATTGGTTAATATATGGTTAATGTGGTTCAGAAACTGTGACCTGTGCGGTTCCCACAGATAGTTCACATGTTAGAATGTTACCTCCTGCGGGAATTATTAATGAAAGAAAACAAACGTTCTAAAATTCCAAAGGAAAACTAAGAAGCGACTGGTGATGGTAGGAGGATTCCCTCCATAAAACATAAGAAAATTAAAAAATCATTGCACAGATTTAAATTATGCAAATTTATCAAAAAGAAAAAAACTAGAGTTTCACATGGACACAATTATTTAGACTTTGTTTGACACTTAAAGTTAAGCTCTGGGGGCCGTTCATTTCTCTTTATCATCTCATGATTGGAATCACCTGTGCTAAATGCAGCTGATTGAACATGAATTGGAAAGACACAGTCCTGTCTATATAAAGTCTATCAGATGAGAATGTGTATCAGCAATAACCAAGCCACGAGGAGGAAAGAACTGCCTGTAGAGCTCAGAGACAAGATTGTATGGAGGCACAGATATGAAGAAGGCACCAAAAAAAAAATCTGCTACATCTAAAGTTTTCAAGTGGCCTCCACTATTCTTAAATTAAAGAAGTTTGGAACAACCCTGATTCTTTCTAGAGCTGACCACCCCACCAGACTAAGTAAACAGGGAAGAACATTTTTTCCGGAGATTGGAAACGTTTCCGCTGCAGTGCTCCAGCAATCTGGGTTTTATGGCAGAATGACCATAAAGAAGCCTCCTCTCTGTAACCCACATAAAAGCCGGCCTGGAGTTTGGAATACAGCAGTTCTAGGACTCCGAGGCTGAGAAACAAGATTTGTGGCCTCAATTCTATCAGTGACTGGAGGAAACCATGATCTGCTGATCAACTGCCTAATACCCTGCCTACAGTGAAGCTCCTACCTAATACCCTGCCTAATGTTAAGCACCTACCTAATACCCTGCCTAATGTTAAGAACCTACCTAATACCCTGCCTAATGTTAAGCACCTACCTAATACCCTGCCTAATGTTAAGCACCTACCTAATACCCTGCCTAATGTTAAGCACCTACCTAATACCCTGCCTACAGTGAAGCACCTGCCTAATACCCTGCCTAATGCGAAGCACCTGCCTAATACCGTGCCTAATGTGAAGCACCTGCCTAATACCCTGCCTACAGTGAAGCACCTGCCTAATACCCTGCCTAATGTGAAGCACCTACCTTAAACTCTGCCTAATGTTAAGCACCTGCCTAATACACTGCCTACAGTGAAGCACCTGCCTAATACCCTGCCTACAGTGAAGCACCTGCCTAATACCCTGCCTACAGTGAAGCACCTGCCTAATACCCTGCCTACAGTGAAGCACCTGCCTAATACCCTGCCTACAGTGAAGCACCTGCCTAATACCCTGCCTACAGTGAAGCACCTACCTTATACTCTGCCTACAGTGAAGCACCTGCCTAATACCCTGCCTACAGTGAAGCACCTGCATAATACCCTGCCTACAGTGAAGCACCTGCCTAATACCCTGCCTAATGTGAAGCTCCTACCTAATACCCTGCCTACAGTGAAGCTCCTACCTAATACCCTGCCTACAGTGAAGCACCTGCCTAATACCCTGCCTACAGTGAAGCACCTGCCTAATACCCTGCCTACAGTGAAGCTCCTACCTAATACCCTGCCTACAGTGAAGCACCTGCCTAATACCCTGCCTACAGTGAAGCACCTGCCTAATACCCTGCCTACAGTGAAGCTTCTACCTAATACCCTGCCTAATGTGAAGCACCTGCCTAATACCCTGCCTAATGTGAAGCACCTGCCTAATACCCTGCCTAATGTGAAGCACCTGCCTAATACCCTGCCTAATGTGAAGCACCTGCCTAATACCCTGCCTAATGTGAAACACCTACCTAATACCCTGTCTACAGTGAAGCACCTGCCTAATACCCTGCCTACAGTGAAGCATGGTGGTGGCAGCATCATCCTTTGGGGTATTTCTCAGTGGAAGGACAGGGAAATAGTGAAAGGGTCTGAAGACTTTCTAAATACATCATCTGAATGTAACGGACAAGCTGGAACTGCATTTACCACCGGTTAGGACAGGTAGCTTCATGTACTATTGCAAACTATGGAATTAGGGCTGTATGCACGGTCTAGTGTTATATCAGGCAGAGCTATTATATATAGGATTATACAAATTGTGTGTGTGTGTGTGTGTGTGTGTATATATATATATATATATATATATAATATACATACATACACACACACACACACACACACACACACACACACACACACACACACACACACACACACACACACACACACACCCTGTACAGTGGTCCTGTGTAAGCCACAAACTCAGAAAGTGTCCCCTCTCGGGGTCGGACGAGGACTGGGTATTAAAGCCTCTAATTATTAGTATATACAGACGGAAGTGGTATATCTGTGATTGTGCATCTTTACCTTATTATATATACACAGCACTAAGTCCGCAACACACACAGTCCATGTACATACAGCTGAATATAAATGCAATACAACCCTGTGGGTGTCAGGTTGTCGGGATACATGTCTGGGGTGATATGGTTGCAGTTCATTGTCCTTACTAATACCGGGCCGAGGAATAGCGAGTATTTTGTCAGCAATCAGGAATCCTGCGCCATGTAGAATAACATCATCTGAAACTGGATATACTTGAAGGTCCAAGGTTATTTGTTTTTTCACCATAATCAAAGGCCGGGCAGAAAATGCCCCAAAACTGCGGCTCTTCTTCCTGATGGTGTTTATCTTCATTGAAATGCTGCTACAAATGACCCGGGGCGATGCAATTCAAGAACATCGGGGATCCCCAGAGAGAAGTGCACAGAACTAGGGGAAGAAATGTGCAAGTGTCAGACACACATACATACATATACACACACACACACACATATATATATATATATATATCACATACATACACAGAAATACATATATACACACACATACATACATATATACACACACACACACACACATATATATATATCACATACATACACAGAAATACATATATACACACACATACATACATATATACACACACACACACATATATATATATATATCACATACATACGCAGAAATACATATATACACACACATACATACATATATACACACACACACACATATATATATATATATATATCACATACACAGAAATACATATATACACACACATACATACATATACACACACACACACACACATATATATATATATATCACATACATACACAGAAATACATATATACACACACATACATACATATATACACACACACACACATATATATATATATATCACATACACAGAAATACATATATACACATACATACATATATACACACACACACACACACACACACATATATATATTACATACATACACAGAAATACATATATACACACACATACATACATATATATACACACACACACACACATATATATATATCACATACATACACAGAAATACATATACACACACACACAAACACACATACATGCACATATACACATACATACATATACAGTGGTGCCTAGGATTACGAGCATAATTTATTCCAGAACGGCGCTTGTAATCCGAATCACTCTTAGTGTTCATTCACACGTACAGGATCCGCTGCTGATTTGATGTTGTGTTCAGTTATTTAGATTAAACCCGCTGCGATACAGTATGTGTGAAGCTGCCCAAATGCAGACAATCAGGAAGTGAGAATCACAGAGCTGTGCAGGAGGACAGTGACAGAAACTTTTCTATACAGCAGTGTGTAAAGCTGCAATGTGTATAGCTGAGTGTGAGTGCAGGCAGATTATATCTGCAATGTGTGTAGCTGAGTGTGAGTGCAGGCACATAGCAGCAGTGTGTATAGCTGAGTGTGAGTGCAGGCACATTATAGCAAGAATGGAGAGGATGGAAAACACAAGGGGTGACAGAGACTGCAGGAAGAATTGAGCAGGACATATGTGGGCACAGTATAGCAGCACTCTCTGTCCGGGGTGAGAGGGGTTACAGCTATGGAGAGATTACCTCCACAGTCCTGTCCCCTGATGCAAGCTCCAGCCTGAAGTGGATCTGCTATGATTTGGAAGGTGAGGGAGACTTCCTGGGTCAGAGTACAGGGCTGTAGCGCTATGCAGACCAGTGCTCTCTGCTGCCACCTCTGTAAATGTCAGGAACTGTCCAGAGCAGGAGAGGTTTTCTATGGGGATTTGCTGCTGCTCTGGACAGTTCCTGACATGGACAGAGGTGGCAGCAGAGAGCACTGTGTCAGACTGGAGAGAACACACTACTTCTTGCAGGACATACAGCAGCTGATAAGTACTGGAAGACTGGACATTTTTATGTAGAAGTAAATTACAAATCTTCACAACTTTCTGAATCCAGCTGAATAGAAATCCAAGTGAATTGAAAGCCAGTTTTAGCAAGTTCCCCCACTTGCTACTTTTTTGTGTAGTGTTTGACATCATAGGGACATGTATCATCGGGGATTTAGTATCAGGATTTCTACCCATATTTGACAAAAATATAACAGTGTTTTATTATCTGGTTATATAGAGTTTGCACAATGTGAGCGGCATCCAGCAGCTTTGTAGCATAATGTCAGGTCTTATTAGGTTACAGGTAGTACAACCTGCACTCATACAGGAGGCACCTTCTGTGAACGGCCGCAGATGTGGGGTAGGGGACCTGCACTCATACTGGAGGCACCTTCTGTGAACGGCCGCAGATGTGGGGTAGGGGACCTGCACTCTCATACTGGAGGCACCTTCTGTGAACGGCCACAGATGTGGGGTTGGGGACCTGCACTCATACTGGAGGCACCTTCTGTGAACGGCCGCAGATGTGGGGTAGGGGACCTGCACTCTCATACTGAAGGCACCTTCTGTGAACGGCCGCAGATGTGGGGTTGGGGACCTGCACTCATACTGAAGGCACCTTCTGTGAACGGCCACAGATGTGGGGTTGGGGACCTGCACAGGCTCAATCAGTGCTCCACTTACCAGAATTAAACCATTTCCTCTCCCCGTGGAAGCAGACGCCACTAATTATGTTTGGAAATGAAATCGGGGTCTGCACTGTAATCATCCGTCTGTATGTGACGGGACACATTATCCCTGATAATCCACAACCAGGGGCTATGCAACCCCAAACGTCTTCTATGGATTTATATATCACATATCTAATAGTTCTAAACTACCCAAAGCATGGATGTATGGACGGCAGTGATGGCTGATAGAAGAGCGTTTACCGACTTACCGTGTTATAACTTCACCGCGTCGCACTGGTCCATCACTCCTGTCAATCCAATACAACATCTGTGTGTTCCTATAATCTTGGGCTATGGTCAGGGAATGGGTAAAAAGATGCACCGTAGGGGAATATGGGTGAAGGAGGATACAAGGCCAACTACAGAGGGGAGGGAGGTATACAGTGAACAGATATTAATTTCGACAAATCTCCTGCAGACATTGCACCTAGACAGATTACAGATGAGACGCCAGCAGGACTGTAACCAGTGCGACATATATAATGTGATATAAAGTGATTCATTCTTTATGCAGCGTTAAAGGAAAAGTGTCGGGGTAAAATGGGCTAAGTAGTCATGTGGGCGGTCCTACTACTAGTGATTGACAGCTGTCTGTGGATCAGTCTGCAGGTAAAGCAGTGGTAGGGAAGCTGCAGCCATTCAGCTGTTGCAAAGCTACAATTGCTGTAATGTCTGGACACCTTTCATGGCAGCATATGAATTCATGATACAGCCAGAGGGCTGCAGGTTCCACAGATCTAGAGAGCTGTCAACCATAGGGCAGGACCACCCACTTGGCTACTTAGTCCAGAATGAGCAGAGACTACTGCTTTCTGCTGAAGACACAAAAAAAAAATCTGTGTGTGAGCTTTTCTCTCCCCCTCTCCCCCCCCCCCTCTCCCATCTGAGATGGCTGATGTAAACAAGTTCCTGGCAGGCTTTATCTGCAACATTTTAGATTCTCTGTAATGCTGGGATGGATAATCAGCAGCTTGACCTCAGAATAACCCTCCCAGCATTACAAAGACGCTACAATGTTGCAGATAAAGCCTGCCAGGGACTTCTTTACTTCAGCTGTCTCAGAAGGGAGGGGGGAGGAGGGAGAGACAGAGAGAAAAGCTCACACACAGATTTTTGTGTCTTCAGCAGAAAGCAGCATCTGAAAACTGGGGGAAGGAGACTGAATAGATAATAACAAGTATGGAAGAAATTGTAAGTTTCACCATGGGCAGCAACATATCAGAAGTTATGTCTGAGCGGAATCTCGAGTTATTAAAATGTTAATGTTGTAAGGGACAGTGTCGTGCAGAGATCAATGTCTTTTATAGGTGAGCCAGCACCACAGTCGGCAGACGTCCCCTGAGTGTTACGCGGCTTAGAACATTCTGCAGTTTGGTCGTTTTTCTCTTTCCTGTTGAATCTGTTGTGACCTGAACCTTGGGCAGAGCTGGGGTATAGTCAGTAAGATTAGAAGAGACTCTGATTTCTGGGCTGCCGGCTGTAATCACAGCGACTTCATGGATGTTAGATTAAGGAATGTTCTTAATGATGGAGGAACGCAGATCAGGAGCGGAGATTACTCATCGGGGCCTCCTGCCTGACTCCACTTCCTCTGCACATATCACATTCAGTCACTGGAAGGCAATGACGCCCAATCATGTCGCTGGGTATAAGGACGGCTTCTACAGTCCGAGATAAACATTTCCATCCAGCAGTTCCTGAATCCATGAAATCCTGATAGTATTACCTGTATATGACGAGAATCCCCCACATGGACTCAGTGACAGCAAGAAGTGTATGTGCAGTTCTGCATGGGGGTAGCTTGGCTTTATTAATTTATTAATTTATTTTTGCAGAAATCAAAAGTAAAACTCTGTAATAGGATTTATTAGGCAAAAAAGCCTCTTTCTGAACTGTTTTCCTACCTCCCCCCTCACTTCTTATCTGTTCATTATCAGGCAAAGCCGTCTTCATTACAGAAGAGCAAAGTGAAGACCGAGTCCATTAAAACCTATGGAGGGGGGAGGGGCCAAGGGGGATGAGTGGGGAAAAATGACATTTACATGACCGGTCCCCATTACCCAACCGAGCGGGCCAATATAACCCAATAGTGTAATAGGTCCAGCAACTGCCCAACAATAGGCTGATCAGGGTGTTTCAACCTGCTTAAAAATCATTGCCCATCAGCCGTCCATTCCTTCCTATAGACACCAGCAGAGATCATCTCTATTGTGTTATTATGGGATATTCCTGTCCGGAGGATTTATGACATACACTATATGTTGCATCAGATTTAATGGCTATGTGGTTAACCTAACTACAGTGCAGAATACTATCAGGATAAAGAAGATTCTTGTGCTGCTGACGTATCAAGCTCACAGAGGGCGGCCAGATACAACAGCATTCATCGCTGAGCTGGGAGAAGCATTAGGCTCTGTTCACACCACTTTGGCGTACACAAGGATATGTTACATGTGACATCCTTTTTGTATAAGGCTAGCTTCATACAACAACCTTTTATGCCAAACAATGGTCGTTATTTTACAATGATGTCCGGAAATAATGTTCACTTTGTATGAGCCTAACCATGTAATTAGAAAGCTGACCGTGAGCCGGGTCTCGGTGCCAACATCAATGCTGGATTAGTGCAATCTGCATGGAAAGGTCCAAGAAGAGTTGGTAAAATTGTTAGATGTATGGGGGTTCACATACTTACTGTAATCTATAATCTATTATGTGTAAATCAGGTTGTTCTCCCCGAGGTATCTGCTGCTGGCGGGATCTTCTGCAGTGTTAGGCGGGAAGCGGAATAAGAAGCCGACGCGTTCGCTGAATTCCCGTTGTACAGTAATTAGATGTGCGGCATCATTAATATTTGAATATGTTTTAACTATCATCCTTGGTTTTTCTTGCATTATTTATAATGGTCGATTGTCGACATTTATCAGCGCCGTCATGTACAATATCACTCCACGCCGCGCGACTCTCCGGGGGGATTTATCAAGTGTTTTATTCAGATTCTGTGGATAACAAAAATGGAAACATTTTCCCAGGTAGACGAGGGATGCGAGATGTTAGCGCCATAGTCCGAAGTATAATAATAATAAAGATAATCAGCACTTCTCATGAACTTTTTGGTCTAGAATAAATTCTTGTTTAATTCTTTTGGATGAAGGAAAAGAAAACCAGCAAGGACTGTCGGAACCTCAGCGGGGGAGGTAAGTACAGCTTTTACTATTATTATTATTATTATAATTTTTTTAGCAGTCTATTAGAAAAACACAGAAATAATCCCCCCTCTGCCCCATACAGAAATAATGCTCCGTGTGCCTCCATACAGAAATAATGCTCTGTGTGCCCCATACAGAAATAATACCCCCTTGTGTTCCCATACAGAAATAATACCACTGTGCTCCCATACAGATATATACCCCCCTGTGTTTCCATACAGAAATAATACCCCCTGTGTTTCCATACAGAAATAATACCCCCTGTGCTCCCATAGAGAAATAATGCCCCCCTGTGCTCCATACAGAAATAATACCCCCTGTGTTCCCATACAGAAATATTACCCCCTGTGCTCCCATACAGAAATAATGCCCCCTGTGTTCCCATACAGAAATAATACCCCCTGTGCCCCATACATAAAAAATAACCCCTGTGTTCCCATACAGAAATAATACCACTGTGCTACTATACAGAAATAATGCCCCCCTGTGCCCCATACAGAAATAATACCCCCTGTGCCCCATACAGAAATAATACCCCCTGTGCCCCATACAGAAATAATACCCCCTGTGCCCCATACAGAAATAATACCCCCTGTGCCCCATACAGAAATAATACCCCCTGTGCCCCATACAGAAATAATACCCCCTGTGCTCCCATACAGAAATACCACTGTGCCCCATACAGAAATAATACCACTGTGCTCCTATACAGAAATAATACCCCCTGTGCTCCCATACAGAAATAATACCCCCATACAGAAATAATACCCCCTGTGCCCCATACAGAAATAATACCCCCTGTGCCCCATACAGAAATAATACCCCCTGTGGTCCCATACAGAAATAATACCCCCTGTGGTCCCATACAGAATTAATACCCCCTGTGCTCCCATACAGAAATACCACTGTGCCCCATACAGAAATAATACCCCTGTGCTCCTATACAGAAATAATACCCCCTGTGCCCCATACAGAAATAATACCCCCTGTGCTCCCATACAGAAATAATACCACTGTGCTCCTAAACAGAAATACCCCCTGTGCCCCATACAGAAATAATACCACTGTGCTCCATACAGAAATAATACCCCCTGTGCTCCCATACAGAACTAATACCCCTGTGCTCCCATACAGAAATAATACCCCTGTGCTCCTATACAGAAATAATTCCCCCCTGTGCTCCCATACAGAAATAATGCCCCCTGTGCTCCCATACAGAACTAATACCCCCTGTGCTCCCATACAGAACTAATACCCCTGTGCTCCCATACAGAACTAATGCCCCCTGTGCCCCATACATAAATAATACCCCCTGTGCTCCCATACAGAACTAATACCCCTGTGCTCCCATACAGAAATAATACCACTGTGCTCCTATACAGAAATAATGCCCCCCTGTGCTCCCATACAGAAATAATGCCCCCTGTGCTCCCATACAGAAATAATGCCCCCTGTGCTCCCATACAGAAATAATACCCCCTGTGCTCCCATACAGAACTAATACCCCTGTGCTCCCATACAGAACTAATGCCCCCTGTGCCCCATACATAAATAATACCCCCTGTGCTCCCATACAGAAATAATACCCCCTGTGCTCCCATACAGAAATAATATCCCCTGTGCCCCATACAGAAATAATACCCCCTGTGCTCCCATACAGAAATAATACCACTGTGCTCCCATACAGAAATAATACCACTGTGCTCCCATACAGAAATAATACCCCCTGTGCTCCCATACAGAACTAATGCCCCCTGTGCCCCATACAGAAATAATACCCCCTGTGCTCCCATACAGAAATAATACCCCTGTGCTCCTATACAGAAATAATACCCCCTGTGCTCCCATACAGATATATACCCCCCTGTGCTCCATACAGAAATAATACCCCCTGTGTTTCCATACAGAAATAATATCCCTTGTGCTCCCATAGAGAAATAATGCCCCCCTGTGCTCCATACAGAAATATTACCCCCTGTGTTCCCATACAGAAATATTACCCCCTGTGCTCCCATACAGAAATAATGCCCCCTGTGTTCCCATACAGAAATAATACCCCCTGTGCCCCATACATAAATAATACCCCCTGTGTTCCCATACAGAAATAATACTACTGTGCTCCTATACAGAAATAATGCCCCCCTATGCTCCTATACAGAAATAATACCCCCTGTGCCCCATACAGAAATAATACCCCCGGTGCCCCATACAGAAATAATACCCCCTGTGCTCCCATACAGAAATACCACTGTGCCCCATACAGAAATAATACCCCTGTGCTCCTATACAGAAATAATACCCCCTGTGCTCCCATACAGAAATAATACCACCTGTGCCCCATACAGAAATAATACCACCTGTGCCCCATACAGAAATAATACCCCCTGTGCCCCATACAGAAATAATACCCCCTGTGCCCCATACAGAAATAATACCCCCTGTGCTCCCATACAGAAATAATACCCCCTGTGGTCCCATACAGAAATAATACCCCCTGTGGTCTCATACAGAAATAATACCCCCTGTGCTCCCATACAGAAATACCACTGTGCCCCATACAGAAATAATACCCCTCTGCTCCTATACAGAAATAATACCCCCTGTGCCCCATACAGAAATAATACCCCCCTGTGCCCCATACAGAAATAATACCACTGTGCTCCATACAGAAATAATACCCCCTGTGCTCCCATACAGAACTAATACCCCTGTGCTCCCATACAGAAATAATACCACTGTGCTCCTATACAGAAATAATGCCCCCCTGTGCTCCCATACAGAAATAATGCCCCCTGTGCTCCCATACAGAAATAATACCCCCGTGCTCCCATACAGAACTAATACCCCTGTGCTCCCATACAGAACTAATGCCCCCTGTGCCCCATACAGTAATAATACCCCCTGTGCCCCATACAGAAATAATACCCCCTGTGCCCCATACAGAAATAATACCCCCTGTGCTCCCATAGAGAAATAATACCACTGTGCTCCCATACAGAAATAATACCTTTGTGCTCCTATACAGAAATAATACCACTGTGCTCCATACAGAAATAATGCCCCCTGTGCTCCCATACAGAAATAATACCACTGTGCTCCCATACAGAACTAATACCCCTGTGCTCCCATACAGAACTAATACCCCTGTGCTCCCATACAGAAATAATACCACTGTGCTCCTATACAGAAATAATACCCCCTGTGCCCCATACAGAAATAATGCCCCCCTGTGCTCCCATACAGAACTAATACCCCTGTGCTCCCATACAGAACTAATGCCCCCTGTGCCCCATACAGAAATAATACCCTGTGTGCTCCATACAGAAATAATACCCCGTGTGCTCCCATACAGAAATAATACCCCCTGTGCTCCCATACAGAAATAATACCCCCTGTGCTCCCATACAGAAATAATACCCCCTGTGCTCCTATACAGAAATAATACCACTGTGCTCCCATAGAGAAATAATACCCCCTGTGCTCCCATAGAGAAATAATTCCCCCTGTACTCCTATACAGAAATAATTCCCCCCTGTGCTCCCATACAGAAATAATGCCCCCTGTGCTCCCATACAGAAATAATGCCCCCCTGTGCTCCCATACAGAAATAATGCCCCCTGTGCTCCCATACAGAAATAATGCCCCCTGTGCTCCCATACAGAAATAATACCCCCTGTGCTCCCATACAGAACTAATACCCCTGTGCTCCCATACAGAACTAATGCCCCCTGTGCCCCATACATAAATAATACCCCCTGTGCTCCCATACAGAAATAATACCCCCTGTGCTCCCATACAGAAATAATACCCCCTGTGCCCCATACAGAAATAATACCCCCTGTGCTCCCATACAGAAATAATACCACTGTGCTCCCATACAGAAATAATACCACTGTGCTCCCATACAGAAATAATACCCCCTGTGCTCCCATACAGAACTAATGCCCCCTGTGCCCCATACAGAAATAATACCCCCTGTGCTCCCATACAGAAATAATACCCCTGTGCTCCTATACAGAAATAATACCCCCTGTGCTCCCATACAGATATATACCCCCCTGTGCTCCATACAGAAATAATACCCCCTGTGTTTCCATACAGAAATAATACCCCTTGTGCTCCCATAGAGAAATAATGCCCCCCTGTGCTCCATACAGAAATATTACCCCCTGTGTTCCCATACAGAAATATTACCCCCTGTGCTCCCATACAGAAATAATGCCCCCTGTGTTCCCATACAGAAATAATACCCCCTGTGCCCCATACATAAATAATACCCCCTGTGTTCCCATACAGAAATAATACTACTGTGCTCCTATACAGAAATAATGCCCCCCTATGCTCCTATACAGAAATAATACCCCCTGTGCCCCATACAGAAATAATACCCCCGGTGCCCCATACAGAAATAATACCCCCTGTGCTCCCATACAGAAATACCACTGTGCCCCATACAGAAATAATACCCCTGTGCTCCTATACAGAAATAATACCCCCTGTGCTCCCATACAGAAATAATACCACCTGTGCCCCATACAGAAATAATACCACCTGTGCCCCATACAGAAATAATACCCCCTGTGCCCCATACAGAAATAATACCCCCTGTGCCCCATACAGAAATAATACCCCCTGTGCTCCCATACAGAAATAATACCCCCTGTGGTCCCATACAGAAATAATACCCCCTGTGGTCTCATACAGAAATAATACCCCCTGTGCTCCCATACAGAAATACCACTGTGCCCCATACAGAAATAATACCCCTCTGCTCCTATACAGAAATAATACCCCCTGTGCCCCATACAGAAATAATACCCCCCTGTGCCCCATACAGAAATAATACCACTGTGCTCCATACAGAAATAATACCCCCTGTGCTCCCATACAGAACTAATACCCCTGTGCTCCCATACAGAAATAATACCACTGTGCTCCTATACAGAAATAATGCCCCCCTGTGCTCCCATACAGAAATAATGCCCCCTGTGCTCCCATACAGAAATAATACCCCCGTGCTCCCATACAGAACTAATACCCCTGTGCTCCCATACAGAACTAATGCCCCCTGTGCCCCATACAGTAATAATACCCCCTGTGCCCCATACAGAAATAATACTCCCTGTGCTCCCATAGAGAAATAATACCACTGTGCTCCCATACAGAAATAATACCTTTGTGCTCCTATACAGAAATAATACCACTGTGCTCCATACAGAAATAATGCCCCCTGTGCTCCCATACAGAAATAATACCACTGTGCTCCCATACAGAACTAATACCCCTGTGCTCCCATACAGAACTAATACCCCTGTGCTCCCATACAGAAATAATACCACTGTGCTCCTATACAGAAATAATACCCCCTGTGCCCCATACAGAAATAATGCCCCCCTGTGCTCCCATACAGAACTAATACCCCTGTGCTCCCATACAGAACTAATGCCCCCTGTGCCCCATACAGAAATAATACCCTGTGTGCTCCATACAGAAATAATACCCCGTGTGCTCCCATACAGAAATAATACCCCCTGTGCTCCCATACAGAAATAATACCCCCTGTGCTCCCATACAGAAATAATACCCCCTGTGCTCCTATACAGAAATAATACCACTGTGCTCCCATAGAGAAATAATACCCCCTGTGCTCCCATAGAGAAATAATTCCCCCTGTACTCCCATACAGAAATAATACCCCTGTGCTCCTATACAGAAATAAGACCCCTGTGCTCCTATACAGATATAATCCCCCCTGTGCCCCATACAGAAATAATGCCCCCTGTGCTCCATACAGAAATAATACCCCTTTGCTCCATACAGAAATAATACCCCCTGTGCTCCATACAGAAATAATACCCCCTGTGCTCCCATACAGAAATAATACCCCCTGTGCTCCCATACAGAAATAATACCACTGTGCCCCATACAGAAATAATACCCCCTGTGCCCCATACAGAAATTATACCACTGTGCTCCCATACAGAAATAATACCCCCTGTGCCCCATACAGAAATAATACCCCCTGTGCTCCCATAAAGAAAAAATGCCCCCTGTGCTCCATACAGAAATAATGCCCCCTGTGCCCCATACAGAAATAATAACCCTGTGCTCCATACAGAAATAATACCCCCTGTGCCCCATACAGAAATAATACCCCCTGTGCTCCCATACAGAAATAATACCCCCTGTGCTCCCATACAGAAATAATACCCCCTGTGCTCCATACAGAAATAATACCCCTTGTGCTCCCATACAGAAATAATACCCCCTGTGCCCCATACAGAAATAATACCCCCTGTGCCCCATACAGAAATAATACCCCCTGTGCCCCATACAGAAATAATACCCCCTGTGCTCCTATACAGAAATAATACCCCCTGTGCTCCCAAACAGAAATAATACCACTTTGCTCCCATACAGAAATAATACCATTGTGCTCCCATAAAGAAATAATACCACTGTGCTCCCGTACAGAAATAATACCCCCCTGTGTTTCCATACAGAAATAATACCCCCTGTGTTTCCATACAGAAATAATACCCCCTGTGCCCCATACAGAAATAATACCCCCTGTGCCCCATACAGAAATAATACCATTGTGCTCCCATAAAGAAATAATACCACTGTGCTCCCGTACAGAAATAATACCCCCTGTGCTCCCATACAGAAATAATACCACTGTGCTCCCATACAGAAATAATACCACTGTGCTCCCACACAGAAATAATACCACTATGCTCCCATACAGAAATAATACCCCCTGTGCCCCATACAGAAATAATACCCCCTGTGCCCCATACAGAAATAATACCCCCTGTGCTCCCATACAGAAATAATGCCCCCTGTGCTCCATACAGAAATAATGCCCCCTGTGCCCCCTACAGAAATAATACCCCTGTGCTCCATACAGAAATAATACCCCCTGTGCCCCATACAGAAATAATACCCCCTGTGCCCCATACAGAAATAATACCCCCTGTGCTCCCATACAGAAATAATACCCCCTGTGTTCCCATACAGAAATAATACCCCCTGTGCTCCCATACAGAAATAATACCCCCTGTGCTCCCATACAGAAATAATACCCCCTGTGCTCCCATACAGAAATAATACCACTGTGCTTCCATACAGAAATAATACCCCCTGTGCTCCATACAGAAATAATACCCCCTGTGCTCCCATACAGAAATAATACCCCCTGTGCTCCCATACAGAAATAATACCCCCTGTGCTCCATACAGAAATAATACCCCCTGTGCTCCCATACAGAAATAATACCACTGTGCTCCCATACAGAAATAATACCCCCTGTGCCCCATACAGAAATAATACCCCCTGTGCTCCCATACAGAAATAATACCCCCTGTGCCCCATACAGAAACAATACCCCCTGTGCTCCCATACAGAAATAATACCCCCTGTGCTCCTATACAGAAATAATGCCCCCCTGTGCTCCATACAGAAATAATACCCCCTGTGCCCCATACAGAAATAATACCCCCTGTGCTCCCTACAGAAATAATACCCCCTGTGCTCCCATACAGAAATAATACCCCCTGTGCTCCATACAGAAATAATACCCCCTGTGCTCCATACAGAAATAATACCCCCTGTGCTCCCATACAGAAATAATACCCCTGTGCTCCCATACAGAAATAACAACCAGTACTTACCTAATCCCATTCCTTTTTCTTAACTGCATTTGTTTCCTCCAGCAGCCTGGATAAGGGAAATCCAAAGAAGTGGCTGAAAGCCCAGGTGCCCCCTGATGCCGGAAGCTTGTGCTGCCCCCGGACCTCTCTCTGTTACAGTATTAGGCTATGTTCACACTACGTATATTTCAGTCAGTATTGTGGTCCTCCTATTGCAACCAAAACCAGGAGTGGATTAAAAACACAGAAAGGCTCTGTTCACACACTGATGAAATTGAGTGGATGGCCGCCATATAACAGTAAATAACGGCCATTATTTCAATATAACAGCCGTTGTATAAAATAACAGCACATATTTGCCATTATATGGCGGCCATCCACTCAATTTCATCAGTGTGTGAACAGATCCTTTCTGTGTTTTCAATCCACTCCTTGTTTTGGTTGCTATACAGCCTTAAATATACGTAGTGTGAACGCAGCCTTAATGTAAATGTCTGGGGCCTAATAATATCACAGTATTAGTGTTCATGTCCTGGATGCAGTAATGTTCCCGTTAGGTCGGCCAGTAACCTACAGTATATCAGGGTGATGGGCTTCATGGCCGCTTTGTACGCAGGAAATAATTCTCTAAAGACAGAAAAACAAAACAATGGAATTTGTATTTGTTTTTGGGTTTTGTCATTTGACAGAATTTTCCGCTGATTTCTATTGTGTTTCTGTTCTTTCCTGATTATATTTTCTTCTCTGCTACATCTCCCAGCTGGATGTTGTCCCCATCTGATCCCCTGACTTATAGCCCCCTCTAGTGGCAAATACAGAAACTTAGCTGCTCCAGCTGGAACATTTGTCCAGAACAAAGGGCTTTAGAGAAATATACATATAAATACTCATAATATCTGTTGTTAAGTTAATGTTGCAGCGGAGCTTGCCGGCTGCCAAACCCCAGAGCCTGACTGTGAGAATCCAAAAAAATAAAAAATAACATTTCACCTAAATTTTCTTCGATCCAGACACTAAAACTTGTTTTTTTTTCTAATGTTTTTTTTTTTCTTTTCATTGTTAAGGGGGCGGCCATCTTACCTGAGCGGTTGTTAAACAGCATTTAGTGATATGTAAATACATCTCCATCTCTTGATATGCTGCTCTCTCCCTCCTATTGTTGACGGCTTGTTGCCTAGGTTACTGACCACCACTCTGCTCTAAAAGCATTGGTTGAACTGATCTATATTGTATATACTGTATAATATATAAAATACAACAGCTATTTATGAACCAGTCAGACCACTGCTTTTAGAGCAGAGTGGTGCTCGGTAACCAACGAGCTGTCAACAATGGGAGGAAACGAGCAGCAAATCAGCAGAAAAAGGCAAAATTAGCTAAATGATTGTATTTGCAAAAATATTTAACATGAGGAGTCCTACAAGTTTAAATATACTGGCTGAGGTGGAAATGTCCCTTTAACCAATACTATCTGATTGTTATCACCTGTGTACAGTCTAAGGCTATGTTCACACATGAAAAGAAGAGACAAGACGTCCGTTATTGCTTCGATGTAATTGACTTCAATGCAGTGCATTAATCACGGACGTCCAATGCACACAGTGTATTAAATAATGGACGTTGTCTGCGCGGACATCAAATAATGATTATGACAATTATTTTTGGACGTCTTTTGCAAACACTGGACGTTATTCCTTAGTTGGTCACACACAGTTTTCTTTTTTTCACCGTCCTCCCACCGCTGTTACTATTAAATTCAATGGACTTTTCAATTTAAGACAAAGGGTGATGAGTCCACCTGACCTAGAATAATGGACCGAGAGCCGTCACTGCACTGACCAACGGCCAAACAGCCAAATGACGGACAAAATTTTAAACAGGGAGGAAAAAACGTTGTGTGAACATAGCCCAAAGCTCACAGAAATATCCAGTTTGTCTTGTCAGCCGTAACAGACTTATGGTACGTTTACACAGACAGATTATCTGACAGATCATTGAAGCCAAAGGCAGAAACAGACTATAGACAGGAAACAGGGCATAAAGGAAAGACTGAAGCCGCTTTTACATGCACCGGCAGCGAGCGGGTGAGAGCCAGGGGGCCATGGGGAGCTGCCAGGGTGTCTGTGCGTGTGTATGTATGTATGTATGTGTCTGTCTGTGTCTCTGTGTGTGTGTATGTATGTATGTATGTATGTGTCTGTGTATGTGTCTGTCTGTGTGTCTGTCTGTGTGTGTGTGTGTGTGTGTGTATATGTGTGTGTGTGTGTGTGTATGTATGTGTGTATGTTTCTCTGGGTATGTGTGCCTGTATCTGTGTGTGTATATGTGTCTCTCTGTGTGTATATGTGTGTTTGTGTGTATATGTGTGTGTATGTGTGTCTGTGTGTTTTTATGTGTCTCTGTCCGTGTGTATGTATGTATGTATGTTTCTGTCTGTGTCTGTGTGTATGTATGTGTGTGTGTGTGTATGTATGTGTCTCTCTGCCTGAGTGTCTGTCTGTGTGTGTGTCTGTCTGTCTGTGTGTCTGTCTCTCTATCCGTGTGTGTGTGTGTGTGTCTGTCTCTGTGTGTGTATGTATGTATGTATGTGTCTCTCTGCCTGTATCTGTCTGTGTGCATATTTGTGTATATATGTCTGTGTGTTTATGTGTCTCTCTATCCGTGTGTGTGTATGTGTGTGTCTGTCTCTGTGTGTGTATGTATGTATGTATGTATGTATGTATGTGTATGTGTCTCTCTGTCTGTCTGTGTGTATATGTCTCTCTGTCCGTGTGTGTATGTATGTGTGTTTGTTTGTTTGTATGTGTGTGTGTTTGTGTCTTTCTGTCTGTGTGTATATGTATCCGTGTGTGTGTCTGTGTATGTGTCTCATGCAAACAGAACCACCAGATGAAATGTTGGGAGAAGTTCCTGTATAAATAAACCAGCAGCTGACTACACAGATGGATTTGTAAGAAGACAGTGACATCTAGTGGTCATTAGTGGAGTTGCAGGACAGGGTTATCTCAATACCAACGCTAGTTACACTTGATTTAATCAATTATGAAAAAAAAAAAAAATAGAATGACTTGTCATTCAAAGACAAAAGAAGTTTTTTTTAATGGTTTTTCTTTCTTCTCTTTTAAATATTTGGTACATTATGTTATAGAAGCAGTGGCAATTACGGGGTACGCTGGGCTTGAGCTCTGCTAACCATTATTAGTATGATATTAGACCTGCAAGAATATTAATATAGAATTTATTTAATTTCTGTTTATCATGTATAAAGAATATTGATTTTGTTGTCTCTATTCATCTCATTATGGCAGCTATGATCAGTCCATGCATTAGACAATTATATGATCACGCTGCTGCTGTAGAGCCTAACAACTCATGTAATGGCTTAAAGGGGAAGTTCATTTCAAACTATTTCGCCTGGATAGATCAATGTACACAGCCGACCCAGAGACCTGTAATATCCCGCCCATGGTCACTGAAAGTGTTTATAAGAAGCTTTTAACACTTTAGGTGCCAAATTTAATTAGCTTGGGGGTTAAAAATAAAGTTTTGTTTAAACAACATTAAGTATTCTAAGTTTTTCACCTATTATATATATTATATTTTTAGCTTGTAATGTTTCTTTAAAAAAAAAATAATTTTAATCTTTCATTTTGTGGTTTGCTCCAGCGATTATTTTTTTGTGGACATCACAGTTTGATGCTTATTTTTAGGGCTCATTCACATGTATAGGATCTGCAGCAGATGTGATGTTGCTGCGTTGAAGCTGCGGGTTCCCTTTCTTACAGGTTCTGCTGGGTTACAGGGTATAGCCATTCCTGGCTTTGGCTTCAAATTTTTGGCAGATAATCTGTCAGATAAGCTGATTAGCTGTTCAGCTCAGTTTTTTTAATCCCTGGTTGTGTTTGCTTGCTGTGCATCACTATCTTGGGGCTCATCCTGGGTTCTGGGGCCATATCTCATATAAGGCAGGTCTGTCATCATATTTTGGTCCTGATCAGTCCGGATCAGTATGTGAGTATTTTGGGCGGCCTATGGGGCCCGAGGCTCCTGGGGGGCTCCATGGCTGTTAAAACCGCCCACATCTGATCATACACTGGTAATGGCCCGCCAAAGGATCAGAGGATGCTCTAATAGGCTCCCAAGTGATGTGGGCCTATTATTCAATTATGTGTGCGCCTTTAGGATGCGTTCATACCACGTATATATCAGTCAGTATATGTATATTTCAGTCAGTATTGCAACCAAAACCAGGAGTGGATTAAAAACACAGAAAGGATCTGTTCACACAATGTTGTAATTGAGTGGATGGCCGCCATTTAATGGCAAATATTTGCTGTTATTTTAGAACAACGGCTGTTGTATTAAAATAATGGCCGTTATTTACTGTTATATGGCGGCCATCATCCGGTGGATGGTGAGTAGTAAGACCTTATTCACACTTGTGTTGTTTGTGGCCGCTTTCTCCGCCGGTGGCGCCTGCAGGGTTTTGGGGGGGCCCTTGTCCTGTGACATTGGGGTTGCAGAGCCATTCTGTGACCTCCCTTCCCTGCTTGCGCACGCTTTGCGGGGTTGGCGTTCGCTGACCGGCACAGTGTTGTTTAGCGTAGGGACTCGTGTGTATCAGAAGACCTGCACGTGGTACATGAGGCAATATGGTTTGATCAAATTATATACTAACTTCTGATGTTGGTTTTTAATGTAGCTGAGAAGCTTTCGTATCAACCATGGGTGCGATGTGCAGCCATTTCTGTCCTTTAGGCTTGTGCACATGTATGTTATAGAGCTCTCTCTCTCTTTATAGCAGAGTGGTGGTCGGTAACGTAGACCAGTGATTTTCAACCTTTTTTGAGCCGCGGCACACTTTTTATACTTAAAAAATCCCAGGGCACACCACCAACCAAAATGGCACAAAATGACACTAAAACAGGACATATTATATATATAGTTAATAATATAGATTCTAAATGTATTTATACTCACTCTCACTCAATATACTATACTCTTCTCCCACCTGTGCTCTCCTGTGCTTCTCTCCACCATACTTCTCTCCACCATACTTCTCCCCCCTGCTTCTCTCCACCATACTTCTCCCCTGTGCTTCTCTCCACCATACTTCTCTCCCCCCTGCTTCTCTCCCCCATACTTCTCTCCACCATACTTCTCCCCCCTGCTTCTCTCCACCATACTTCTCCCCCCTGCTTCTCACCTGTGCTTCTCTTCACCATACTTCTCTCCACCATACTTCTCCCCCCTGCTTCTCTCCTGTGCTTCTTCTCTCCACCATACTTCTCCCCCCTGCTTCTCTCCACCATACTTCTCCCCCCTGCTTCTCACCTGTGCTTCTCTTCACCATACTTCTCTCCACCATACTTCTCCCCCCTGCTTCTCTCCTGTGCTTCTTCTCTCCACCATACTTCTCTCCTCTGCTTCTCTCCCCCATGCTTCTCTCCTGTGCTTCTCTCCACCATACTTCTCCCCCCTGCTTCTCTCCTGTGCTTCTTCTCTCCACCATACTTCTCCCCTCTGCTTCTCTCCCCCATGCTTCTCTCCTGTGCTTCTCTCCCCCCTGCTTCTCTCCACCATACTTCTCCCCCCTGCTTCTCTCCACCATACTTCTCCCCCCTGCTTCTCACCTGTGCTTCTCTTCACCATACTTCTCCCCTCTGCTTCTCTCCCCCATGTGGGCACCATGCAATCGCCCACATTATAATCCGCCACTGATCGCTGCGCATTGCCGGAGAACAAAACACAGGGGCACCATAGTTTGGGAAACTTTCCCCGCGGCACACTGGTTGAAAATCACTGACGTAGACAACAGGCTGTCAATAATAAGAGGGAAAGAGCAGCATACAAAGAGAAGGAGGCAGCAAGCTGGTTAAATGAATGTATTCTCAAAAATATTTAAAGGGAATCTGTCAGCACCTATGGAGGGGGAGCGGTGATGGCTTTGTGCCGCACTTCTGCACGCCTCACCCCTCCCCCTCCCGGCTTGTATTGAATATTCATTGCGCTCACCCGGCCTCCTGGCGACGGCATCTGTAGCTTCCTGGGTCAGTGTATTGCGCGCACACTCCTGCCGCGATTCGTACATGCTCAGTAGTGCATCGGAGCGGCACTGAGCGGAGCCATTGAGGGCATAGGCTTTGGCCTCAGTGCGCCTGCGCCGCTCCGATGCACTACTGAGCATGCACGAATCGCGGTGGGAGTGTGCGCGCAATACACTGACCCAGGAAGCTACAGATGCCGTCGCCAGGAGGCCGGGTGAGCGCAATGAATATTCAATCCAAGCAGGGAGGGGGAGGGGGAGTGGTATATTTGTGTATATTACGTTTGTGTAATGCATCTATTTTGAATTTGGCGCCGTTCTCTCGGCCACGTGCAGTTAAACCTTCGGGCTCCATCACACCAGGCTGAATCTGCTCCATGTAATCGAGACAACGATCAGCCAAGGAACCAGTCAACGGCTCATCATTGTCTCTAAGCATGTTTGAAGATCATTGTCCGCTGGCCGTGCATCGCTCTGTGTAATGGGTGATGTACGGCCAACAGCTGATGAAGCTTTTAAACTGTATTGATCCTTCTTAATCTCTCAGCAACGCTTCATATCGCAGATCACCGCCTACAACTCCTACTCAGGAGGCTCCGCTTTAAGCCAGCCGCTGGGTTCTAGGCCAGGATTTTATCCTTATATTCAAAGTCTCATATCACCTCCACCTTAAAGAGAGATTCTTATGGTTGAAAAGGCCAAAATATTGTTGTCTCTCCGCTTAATACTAGAGATGAGCAGAACTTTCGGACTTTCAGTCTGAAAGCCGCTCACTCCATTACTATGCCTGCGATCCCGGGTGCCTAGTTGCGCTCCTGGGAGTCTGCGGGCAGGATCTTCCAGGGAATTCAAGATACATTCCCTGGAAATCCAGGGAATGGCGCACCCGGGATCGCAGGCATAGCAATGGAGCGAAGATTCCGTCGGACCAAAAGTCTGACGGTTCGCTCATCTCTGCTTAATACTTGTCCTGATTACTATAACTAGATTGTAAGCTCTTGCAACCAGGATCCTCACTCCTTGTATTTGACTTTATAGTTAAATGTGTATCTATCGCTCTCTCTCAAGTTTTCCTGTCTACAAAGAATGGAGAGGGGTGTAGTTGTTATTGTAGGTGCACTTCCATCTGTGAGAAAGAGAGAATCTATCAAAAAAAATTCTAGAAAATCACATTGTATGATTTTAAAATAATTTATTAGCATTTTATTGCATGAAATAAGGAATTGATGATCTACCAACCAGACCGAATTTTGCCTCTCATAGACCTGTTAGTTTTTCTTTAAGAAGCTCCTCCTACTCCACAATGGCCAAGACCAAAAAGCCATATAAGGACAATAAGCACAAAAAATTGTAGACCTGCACAAGGCTGGGATGGGCTACAGCACAATAGGTAAGCAGCTTGGTTAGATGGCAACAACTGTTTGCTCAATTATTAGACAATGGAAGAAACACAAGATGAATGTTAATCTTCCTTAGTCTGGGGCTCCATGAAAGATCTCTGCTTGTAGGGTAAGGAGGATTCAGGAATGAGCCCAGAACTACATGGGAGGGAGGACCTGGTCAATGAACTGAGGAGAGCTGGGACCAGAGTCTCAAAGATTATGGATTAAAATCCTGCAAATCCCCCTGCTCATGCCAGTATATTTAACGTTCGCTAATGACCAAGGGAGGATGGATCGGAATATTTTGGCCAACAAGCTCCTTCCCTCCGTAAGTGCATTGAAGATGGGTGGTGGATGGGTCTTCCAGCATGACAATTACCGGAAATGCACAGCCAGGACAACTAAGCAGCGGCTCTGCAAGAAGCAATTCATAGTCCTGGAGCGGCCGCCAGTCTCCACACCTGAACCCGATAGAAAATTTTTGAAGGAGCTGAAACTCAATTCAATGCCACGCAACGACAGCCCCAAAACCTGAAAGATGTGGAGATGATGTGTATGAGTTAGAGAGATGCTATTTGAGTATCCCCCCCCCCCCAAGCTGCATCAAAGGCCGCTCCCTGAGGCAACTAGCACCCTACTCTGTACTGAGGAGGGGCAAGAACCACAAAACCCCGACTCTGATGAGGTGTGCTTGTGTATTTGGATCAGGTGGACACAGCAGTAACTTGCTAGTTTTAAGAATGTAAATATGAGTTAAAGTAGCAGTAAGGCGTTCAGGACAGTAAATGGTGGAGAAAAGTGTCATGTACATTTATGAATGGTTTGTAGGTCTATTTATGGAAAAGATATTTTTAAAAAAATGTTTTGATCATTATTATTTTTTTTTCAAAGAAAGCTGAATTTCTATATTATAAATACAATACAATAAATAATTTGTGCAAAACAATAAAAAAAAATACAAGAAATCTTCCATGAAGAGGATGTTTATTGGAAATATTTGACATCTCTAGTACAAAATGAAAGCCGTATACTGAGAGGTTCTAAAACATGATGTCTGCAAAAATGAGTAGCAAATACAGGAATAGATAATAATACCTTGTGAGGATGAACCTGCGCACTGGAAAAGTGCAATACTGCCGAAAAGAAACAACCAAATGACTAGAACATTCAGATGGAGAAACCGTCAGAAGATGTTACTGCGCTCGGTGCCGTCTCATTACAATGGCTGCAATCAGACTCGACAGTTTCCGTCCTTACAAGAGGCTTCACCCGGCTTTATGGGTCGGCGTTCCTGTTCAGTTCCTTTAAGGACAAATTTGCTTAAATAACTGGAAATCTTGTTTTGTTCTTTTTCTGTTTTATTTTATTGTCAGCAGGATGAGACTTGTTTACATGATCTTATATATTGGAAATATTTTAGATGATATTTTTTCTACAGTAATTTAACCGACTTGTGAAAATACAGATCAGCAATGCGCAAACAGTGACTAGATTATTATTACCCACACTTTTTCATTTTTGTGGATCAGCAAATAAGGATGCAATGAAAAATAGTGGACTCAAATTTGCAGAGTGAAAAATATACTGATGTGTGAATAGACCCTAAGGCTCACAGGGGCGGGGGTTCCAGGCAGCCGGTGTATCTCCTAAGCAGTTGAGCGCCCTGGATGGCTGGAGAGGGAGGGCATCACCGTGCAGGAGCTCTAAGGCTGCTCTTCTTCTGATGGACTGCTGGTAGTAGATAGGGTATTGGGGTGACCCGAGCTCCTGCACGGGGACATCCTCCCTCTCCAGGCAGACGGTATGTCTCCTATGCAGCCGAGTGTGCCAGATGCCTGGAGAGATAGGACATCACTGTGCAGGAGCTCTAAGGCTGCTCTTCTCCTTCTGGACTACTGGTAGTATATAGTGTATTGGAGGGTGCACTTGGGCGATGCCAGTGTATTGAGGGTGACCCCAGCTCCTGCACGGTCACATGTCTCATATGCAGCCAAGTGCGCCGGCTGCCTGGGGAGGGAGGACATCACTGTGCAGGAGCACTGTTTAGATAGGAATCCCTGCTCCTTTACAGTAAGTAGTGGTGCACAATACATCCCTACTTACTGATAGTCTTTACACCCTGTGGGCCGGGCGCTCTGCACCCATGGAGGGTAAAAACACAATTGACCACATTTACATTGTTCCTTATGGGAGCACACAGCTCGGTTCTTGAACTGTTCGGTTCTGGATCAGCCTTCCACAACTGAGTCAGTTCTGTAAAGTTAAAAAAGCCAACAGCATCTACTTAATGTAACTACACCTTTAACTACTTTCATTATGGACAGTTTTATAGGATGTTGTATGAATTTAGCCGGATATTTTGGGACCATATTCACTACTATGTGTTTAGCTATCTAAACTCGTGGCCTTTCGGATGAACGTATCTAATCTGCTCTCGCTAAATCGAGGAACACAACAACCTCATTTTATTTCTCACTACTGCTTCAACATAAAAAGCTATTTTGGTCTTTTATTTTTGGCTTCAGAGGCCGCACAAACCTGTGGATACCAACCTAAAAAAAAAATCTCACTCAAGAAGTTCTATTTCCAATTCTAATGCCAATAGGCAGCGACTTACATAGACGGAGGGAGCCCCATAGCTAGGCTCAGGCTATCTCAGGGTTCCAGGTGTTGCTGGACAACGCAGGGGGGGTCTCGCACAGATTCTTGCCACAAAACATGAAAGTGAATTGAACCAACCACGCCTGGCTCCACGCTCTCCAGGGACCCATATTAGTTGCATTGTCTCTCTGTATGGCATGTAGCCCTATTGACAGTATTGTGAATTCTGTTCCCATCGCAATCACCAATATTACAGATAGGATGATTTTTACTGGAAATCCTTGAAGTTTCCGGCATATTCTACAAATTTCCCAACCATTTCCGGCCATTGAAGCATGAGCGGGCACATTAACCATGATTGTCTTTACCTCTTTAGTATAGATTGGCAGATTCCTAGAAGGCCCCATGTATTTAGTAGCATAAGAAGAACAAACCATGCACTGCTGCATGTTCTAACCCAGTGTGGACTTTACCAACGTCTACTGAAAACCAAGTAAGGTTTAATGTTTTGTTAAGCAGCGAGTGCATAATATGAAAGTCTTGTTACAAAGCATAACTAGATGCTTATGTGTAATGCTAGAATTTCCTATTGGGTAGGACAATAAAAAGGATCGCCTCATCCCCGTAACCGCACATTCCTGCTCCCTATCGGGATGTTACGGAGAGAAGATTCCCTATTTGCTGAGATCAGGTCTCGTTCCTGGTTGTTGTGACATGCAGCAAGTTCTACACTCCGTCGTGTATCAGAATTATTACAAAGTTATTTGACATAAATAGTTCCAAAGCGGTCACACAGCAGTCAATGGAAGAACAGGTCTTCAAATAAATAGCCACCTGGTACAAGCACGTACCCTTGTTACCACCGCTCTGGAATACTGACTTAGACCGTGACATTGTAGGATTTGCAGAATCCAAAGTCTGATTTTATGATTTCTTAAAAAACTAAAACTATAGAGAAAATGAGAATCCCCCCCCCAAGGAAACTATTATTGTCAATGCTAAGATCAGGACGTGCCGTAGATCCTCTTCTGAAAACTTAGTAGTGTTAATAGATCAGTAGCCATTTGACCAGCACTATTCCCTTTAGAAACGCCCAAAGTCGGGATTGCTCCAGTCCATCTCTAACTCTCTAGTCAGGTCCTTTATTCATTATAATGAGATGTTTCTCAAAAAAAAAAAAAAAAACGCAAATGTGTCGTAACATGAACAGTTATCACCCACTGGGTTTGGTCGTCAATGATCCTTATGGTTAGTGACCGCACGGCCCAGCAGACAGTAATCTGCTCCAGGCTTGATCCATCACATCAATTTGGAAGACCCCAAATCCAGGTGAAGGTCATCGGCCAATGCTGACATGGCGCTGCTTCTCTCCCGGTCATTGTCGTTACAGCGTTTACTGCAAACAATCTGCCCTTGTTTATCAAGAGCTGTGTTCTGTAGAAGGAAACGGTAAATGCATTAAAAACATTAAAACATTTCATAAAGCAATAAAAGACGACGTGATTGAAGGCATGCAAGGAAAAGGAGACATAATAATGATGCCAATTGTGTCATCGGCCACCAAGGTCATTACTCTGGTTGCCGGCCGTTTTCTATGATCAGGTTTGAAGTCTGGTCACCTGTCGCTTGGACAATATCGTCTGCATTCATAACTGAAAAGTAGCGTATGTTTGGAGCAGAACAACATGGCCATGACAATGTTAAATTACCGCGATCATCAGACATTGTGCATGGCAGCTCATCGTGTCCTATTACCTGAAACGATTACCCGCCCGGTAAGGCCGATATTGGTTTTCTGTAATAGAGCCAGAAACGGACAGGATACTTTTCAGATATGAATGAAGCTTCTATGTCAGGGGATACACTCTCTGTATCCGATCTCTGTATCCGATCCTATTAACTGACCTATTCCCAAAGGATTAGATTTTGCCGTATTCATTAGTAGATCTACTGGATCCTGGCAGAACGTCAAACTGTGAGTCATTTTGTAAGGATTTGCCTGATTCTATATCTGTTAAAATTATTATATTTACATAGAAAATATATGAAAAGGAACATGGCGATAAACGATAAACACGGGAAACAACGGGACACACAACGGTTTTAATGGAACACACATAGAACAAGTTGTACTTAGTTATTTTCCACGAGCCGCTGATCACTTCCATGCGACAGTGCGCAGAGTTTTCCGGTTTCCGTAAGTAACGCTTATTCATTGTATAACGGAAAGATATTCACTAGACATGAGCGCAACTCCAGCACTCACCATCTTATTCAAACACCGAACAATGTGACTAGATCATCGCTCATCTCTAATATCCACCATTCTAATGTCCGTGTATCAATGTATTACAGTTTTTTGTTTTTTTTTAACTTGCCTTGCGTTAATGAATGTGGTTTGTCCTGGTCATGTGACGTGAACAAGTGCAAGGCTAGTAAGGGTATGTTCACACTGAGGAACTGAAGAGGAACGTTTTCAGCTTCTTTTTTCTTCTTCTGGCAGAACAGGAACAGAATTAGAGCGGAAATCAGACATTCAAAGCCCCAATGATTTCTATGGGATTCCTCTAGTGGAATGACATGTCAATTCTTTGGGCGGAAGGCGGAATCATGGTGGAACATTCAGCGTGTAAACTCTGCAGTGTGAACAACAGAGCAGAAATCCAAGTGAACACAATAGGACTTTGGTCTGTAGATATTTTACGGGAGGATTGTCAAGCGGAATACACATAAAATTAAAGGAGGATTCCAAGCAAAGTGCTGGAGAGGATAAAAGAAATAACGTGCTCTTACCTCCCCCGCTCCAGCGCTGGTGGCCATGTACCGCCACTCTGGTCTCCGGCCACTTCTTGGTCTGAGCAGGGACCCGGGTTGTGACATGTGCGGGCCCAACCTCGGCCACTGACTGGATGAACAGACCGCACACATCATGATCTGGGTCCCCGCGCAGACCAGGAAGTGGCCGGTGACTGGAGCGTCGGTACACGGCCACCAGCGCTGGAGCGGGGGAGGTAACAGCATGTTATTTCTTTTATCCTCCCCAGTACTTGCTAAAAAATATTTGCCCGGACTTCTCCTTTAAGTGCGGATTCCCCTTGAAATTCCTCGCCTATTCCTCAGTGTGAACATACTCTTACAGTGCAGTTATCTCTCGTAGGGAGCCATACCTGGTGTGATCACATGACCAGGACAGATGTAAACAATCTTATTTAATGACTTGAGAACTGCAATGAGCCGACCCAAAATCTATCAGACGGGAGTAAAACTTTTCATTATACAATGAATGAGCTGAAACCAGAAAATCCTTTTACACCAAACAACGATAAAAAAAATGGCGACTTATACAAGTGCCATGCAGAGGGGAATACTAGCGGGGAGCCAAGAAGCCGCTTCCAGTAACATTGGACACGTATGGTATGCGGCCTGCAAGTCCTCCGGCTGTCCTGTCATGCGCAGCAACGGCCGCTGCAGGGGATTTCCTATACTCAGTAGAAATGGTTGGATAATAAATCTGCACATGAGGCTTCAATTCTCAGACTTTGTGCTCAATGTGATCTCACAGTTTCTACACAAGTGGCATCATTATTATTATTATTATTATTATTATATCTCCGTCTCTCGGGGTGTTATGTAATGCAGCAGATAGAGCATTGCAGTCGCAGTTAGTACATACCATTGTCCTGGACCTATGCAGAGGGGAAGCAAGGCAGCAAACAGGAGGGACGGAGGGAAAAAGCAAGGGATAGAAACTAGACTTACTAAAAGCAAAGTCAACAACACTGAATACAATAAAAACAACAATGTATCCACAAGTACTGTATATACAGCACTACCGCTGTCACACGCTCTATATACAGCACTCCCGCTGTCACGCTCTAATATACAGCACTACCGCTGTCACGCTCTATATACAGCACTACCGCTGTCACACTCTATATATACAGCACTACCGCTATCACGCTCTATATATACAGCACTACCGCTATCACGCTCTATATATACAGCACTACCGCTGTCACACTCTATATATACAGCACTACCGCTGTCACACGCTCTATATACAGCACTACCGCTGTCACACTCTATATATACAGCACTACCACTGTCACGCTCTATATACAGCACTACCACTGTCACGCTCTATATACAGCACTACCGCTGTCACGCTCTATATACAGCACTACCGCTGTCACGCTCTATATACAGCACTACCGCTGTCACGCTCTATATACAGCACTACCGCTGTCACGCTCTATATACAGCACTACCGCTGTCACACGCTCTATATACAGCACTACCGCTGTCACACGCTCTATATACAGCACTACCGCTGTCACACGCTCTATATACAGCACTACCGCTGTCACACGCTCTATATACAGCACTACCGCTGTCACACGCTCTATATACAGCACTACCGCTGTCACACGCTCTATATACAGCACTACCGCTGTCACACGCTCTATATACAGCACTACCGCTGTCACACTCTCTATATACAGCACTACCGCTGTCACTCTATATATACAGCACTACCTCTGTCACGCTCTATATACAGCACTACCGCTGTCACGCTCTATATACAGCACTACCGCTGTCACACGCTCTATATACAGCACTACCACTGTCACACTCTATATATACAGCACTCCCGCTGTCAGACTCTATATACAGGACTCCCGCTGTCACACTCTATATATACAGCACTACCGCTGTCACGCTCTATATACAGCACTACCGTCACACGCTCTATATACAGCACTACCGCTGTCACACGCTCTATATACAGGACTACCGCTGTCACACGCTCTATATACAGCACTACCGCTGTCACACGCTCTATATACAGCACTACCGCTGTCACACTCTCTATATACAGCACTACCGCTGTCACTCTATATATACAGCACTACCTCTGTCACGCTCTATATACAGCACTACCGCTGTCACGCTCTATATACAGCACTACCGCTGTCACACGCTCTATATACAGCACTACCACTGTCACACTCTATATATACAGCACTCCCGCTGTCAGACTCTATATACAGGACTCCCGCTGTCACACTCTATATATACAGCACTACCGCTGTCACGCTCTATATACAGCACTACCGTCACACGCTCTATATACAGCACTACCGCTGTCACACGCTCTATATACAGGACTACCGCTGTCACACGCTCTATATACAGCACTACCGCTGTCACACTCTATATATACAGCACTACCGCTGTCACACTCTATATACAGCACTACCGCTGTCACACGCTCTATATACAGCACTACCGCTGTCACACTCTATATATACAGCACTACCGCTGTCACACTCTATATACAGCA